>NC_080539.1:115257803-115561553 GCF_028640845.1 Ahaetulla prasina | reverse complement strand
TATGAGTTTCTATATCCAAAATTCTTTGTGCAGCAGTCTTTTTGCTTATTATTCAGTCATATGTGAATGGAATAGGCCTCAAAATATGTGGTTGCTCTTCTAGAAATGCTCACTTTGGGGTCTGATGGTTTTTATATTATCTTTTATTTCCCCGATTAAATGATTAATAAAAAAGATTAAATCAGCGTTGATGGCCAGCTGCAAAATCAGCATTACAAAAGACACGAATCACTGTTGCACTTTTCTCTTTCTCACATGGACTGAAAGGTTGGTTGAACAGGGTATTCAGATATCTGATGATGGGCTGCTTTGCTGTTGGTAAGGCATTTAATCAGCCAGAATAAAAGCCAGATAGTATGTTGTTGTTATAGTTTGGGAGAGGTAACAGATTAAATGTATTCAATATACTACATATAGATAATTGGAAATTTGGCATCTGTCTCTTCATAGATCTGGTTCCTAGATCTGCTATTTAATGGATTTTCTAGCACAGTCAAAACTCAGTGCAAAAGAAATCTCCGATGAGAAGTCATAAAACTGCAACTTTTATTCTAGTGATTTTTCAAATTAGTTTAGCATTAACTCTTACCAGTACTGATGCTAGATTTTTTTTTAAAAAAAGTACTGATGTAGATCAGTCTTTGCAGCACTACACTTTAATTATACATTGAGAAACTATATATAGGAAATTTTATTGCCAGATCTGCGGTTCTGACAGTCACCTACACCTAGACAGTTGTGCTATGTTGCTATTCTTCCAGAAGATAAAGTAGACTTCATTAATCAAAAGATTCAAATAGTAGAAGTTTTGAAAGCAAGGACTGGTTGAGCATCATCCCAATGTCTCATTTGTCAAGAGGGAGATTTCTTGAATACTAGTATGGATGCTATTACTCATTAAAGAAGAAGAAGAAGAATGTAAGTTTTACAACTTCACCAATGATGGAATGAAGGCAACTGCCAACATGTCACCATCAGAAACAATACACATCTTCCCTTCCTTGGCAATGGATTCAAATATCTAGACTCTGAGAAATCTTCTGTGACCATCATGTAGATACAAAGGAAGATGAGCTTGACAAAAAAAATGTAAGCTCTCTTACCAAAGCAATGAGGGGAGAAATAGTCCACAACAGACTGAAAATATTTGGAAGAGGCTCAGATAGACACCTCTCTATTTCACCGAAGGATGAGAAAAACATAATCAGACTTGCAAGAATCTATTATTATATCCTCTTGTAATAAAAGTAGCTTAGCCTTCCTTCACAGTTTTGGGGAGGGAAGGAAAGGATGAAGGATTTTGGAGGCAGGAGTCTTCCATCATCATACTTTATTAGTCAGAAGGGATAAAGAATTCTTATAAAAGGAGATAAAAGAAGCTTCAGAAATAGATAGTTGTAACTGAAAGTTTAAAGTGTTCAGACATTTGCTAAAAGACTAATTCTTTTATTATTCTTTTATTATTATTCTTTATTTGATTTTTATACCGCCCTTCTCCCGAAGGACTCAGGGCGGTGTACAGGCAAGATAAAACATACAATGTACAAATTAAAATGCAATTTAAAAAACTTATTTTAAAATTAGCCTGAAAAAATTAAAATATGCCAAGAACTAAAAACCCCATTTAAAATCAATCAAATTTACAAAATTTAAAATTAAAATTCAATTCAAGCTAGCCCCGCGCGAATAAAAAGGTGTGTCTTCAGTTCGCGACGGAATGTCCGAAGGTCAGGTATTTGGCGTAAGCTCGGGGGAAGCTCGTTCCAGAGTGTGGGAGCCCCCACAGAAAAGGCCCTTCCCCTGGGGGCCGCCAGCCGACATTGTTTGGCGGACGGCACCCTGAGAAGTCCCTCTCTGTGAGAGCGTACGGGTCGGTGGGAGGCATGTGGTAACAGCAGGCAGTCCCGTAAGTACCCAGGCCCTAAGCCATGGAGCGCTTTATTGACTAAATACAAGGTGTCAGATAAATTTATGATTGGGCTGGTTATAATTTTCTCTTTCAAAAGATTGAGTTGGGGACTAGGGGATCTTCAGCTATGCATTTGATTCTGACTAACAGGGACAACTTTATTAAAATACCGTATTAAAAGTGGTGGAAAATGGGTGTAAGTGACAATGTATTGTTTGAGTTCTTAATTTTAACATGTGGTCAAGCATAAACTATGGTTTTTAGAAAATTTAATTTTAATAAACTAAAGAAGATGCTATGGGAACAGTAGCTTGTAGGTGACAGAGTTATAGCCAAATGGACCTTCTTGAAAAAGAAATTAAGTATAGCACAGATTCAGTCAAAGCAGTGAAGAAGGGAACTAGGACATCTAAAAAGGCTAACATGATTGAAGGTAGCCCACACAGAGACTAAAGAAGAGACTTATTGGAAATGGAAGAAAGAGCTAATTACAAGGACATCTATAAAAGATAACTTTAGAAATGTAAGAATTAAGTAAGGAAGGAAGGGATAAAAATATATCAAGAAGAGTTTCTTAAATGTATCACCAGTAGTTTGGTGATACACCCCATTCCTAAGAGGACCATAAGGGGCGTGTATAAGAGCACAAACATGCCTACCGTTCCTGTCCTATTATTTTTCTTTTTCTTCTTCCTATATATATATATATACTTATACCTCCTAATATTTACTCATATATATGTTTATATACTATATAATCTTTTTATATGATACTTATATATATTGTTGTGACAAAATAAATAAATAAATAAAGTAGTAAGATGGCAAAAGTTAGAGGGCACAATGCTTACTCCAAATGGAGAAATTTTAACAGATGGCCAAGAAAAAGCAACAGAACTAAATTCCTATTCTGCTTCTGTCTTTATATCAAAAGGGAATAATAATTTCAATAGCAAAGATTAGGAACAAACACAGGTAAGCATGTAGTAAAGGAATTTTCAGCTAATTTGAGTGCCTTTAAAACTCTAGGCAATGAAATATATTTCCGAATATTAAAATAATTGTCTAAAAAGCTATTGGGACCTCTGTCAATCTTCTTTGAGATAAATTGTATAAGAAGAGCAAATGTTCCCCACTTCAAGAAAATTAAAAAGGATCCCCATAATTATTGACCAATACTTAGATAGCACCAGAACAGATAATAAAGCAGACTATTTGTAAGGATTATGGGGAGTGTGTATGAATTCTCAAGATTACATAGCACACAAGAGCTTTCCTATGAATTAGATAATTTCTTTTTTTCTTTATCTGTAACATTTCAAAGATAGGAAACCTTTAATGTGTCATTCAAACATGCTGCATGAGGGAGCAGCTACCTCCCCTCTGCAGTAGTAATGCTTCTGCTGCTATATCATTGCACTTAGCTTAAGCTATTGCTAAATGTGTAATTCCTCAAATAGTTAATCAAAGTCTTCATTAAAAAATAGTTGGCAATTTCTCACAGTTAGCAGAATTTTTGTCTTCTTTGGTTTTTGGATTTGGAATCTGTATTGAGTAAAGTGATCCCATAGAGAACAAGTTGCACATACAACTTGTCCCTTAAAAGCTTCCTGACAGGAAAATCTGAGCAACAGATGCAGACTGAGAATTTTTGGTCTCCAGAAAATGTTAAGATGTTGAATAACTATTTCTCAGGGATGATTTAATTAGTTTTCCTGCATATTGCAGTGAATTGTTTTAAATTATCCTTATGGTTCTTTCCAATTTCAACCTGATGATTCTATATTTCTATGAAAAACAAATCCAAATATCTTCAAATACTGACTCAGTCAAAATACTATGCTTGGAATATGTCTGAGGGTAGCAAATACAGATTATATATTCTTAGACAGAATCACTTTAGACATACGCTTGAAGCAATAGGAATAAAATTCTATTCCGTTGTAATGAGGTAAACATCCAAAGAACCCATTAGATGAAAACATATATTCACCTAATATGAAACGTAATCTCCTTTATCTCCAGTACAGAAGCTCAGGATGTCAGCTGGCTTAGTACCTGAACAAACCCCTTGAGGCTAAATAGCAAGATAGACCTTTGCTTAGAGCTTTGCTCCTTTGAATTACTTGGAATAGTTTTAGACAAAATAGGCAAATTTATATTGGAGATCAACCACAAGGAAATTTGTGCTGATTTTTTTTATTTCTAAAACCTGTTCTACATCCTAAACATTTCTGTTGAAATTTCTGTGAAATTATTTAGATTAGAGAGTGCAGCATTTACATTTGCATATATTGGAGAAGATTGTGAACAAAATTTGATACATTTTTAATGACTTTGTGAGACAACCTTCAGTGTACTTTTGGTATGAATTTAATGTTGAGAATGATTTAGTCATCTTGATATCCTGAATGAACAGGAATGCAATTCTCCTAAGTCTTCTACCCCTTTGGCAACTTTTAGTTCCACTGACTAGGGTTTTTTTTCAACTGTTTAGTGGAACTCAGTGGTGGGTTTCAAATTTTTTTACTACCGGTTCTGTGGGTGTGGCTTGGTGGGCGTGGCAGGGGAAGGATACTGCAAAATCCCCATTTCCTCCCGATCAGCTGGGACTTGGGTGGCAGAGAATAGATGGGGATGGGGCCAGTCAGAATTTTTACTACCAGTTCTCCAAACTACTCGAAATTTCTGCTACCAGTTCTCCAGAACCCATCTCTAGTGGAACTGAACTGGAGACATTTTATTGCATTGTTGTTCCATGTCCTTAAGATGCTGCTGGTAGCCAACTGTTGTGCACCTGAGCATCTGATCTGATCTAAGAGTGTATCTATGTGATTCAGTTCTATAGTGAACAAGTTGTTAAATTTTGGTGGAAAGATAGAAAATGGGAAAAAGTTACATTTCTCTCTCCCCTCCTTCCCTTTCCATTTGTTTCACCCTCTTACACAAACATACATCCTCAGGTTATCAGGGTGAGACTACTTAATTGGTCTATTATTCTGCCCTACTATACAAAGAATCCCTGGTAGATTGAATGCAAGCTCCAAGCCCTCAGATCCAATTAAATCCCACTGATTCTGTCCTTTTGTGATGTCTCTTCTACTGCCTGTTTGAATGCTGGAATGCTTCTTGGAATATGGTTTATTCTTCTAAGCTTCTATTGGTTTATCCCAGAAAAACAAGTTGTTTTTCAGTAGGAAGTGTAAAAATGTTTCTGTATATGTGCATGTGTTCAAAAGGCTCTGTTTGTGTATAGGAGTATGTTTTTTTCCAGCATAAAGTAAGGAAACCCCTTGAAAATAACAGCTGTCTGTTCCCAAAAAATTCTTCCTTAAAATTGGTGATGAAAAGTAAATTGTTGAATTGCAGAAGTGGAAGTGCAGAAAAGTGTAGCAAAATTTCTTCGTATTTCTTTGTATGTTCCCAATTTCCCTAATCTCGTTTTTGCTCATGTGTTGTTTAGTATAGTAACACGTATTATTTCTGAATGTTGGATTTTATCAAGAACTAAAATATAAATAAATATATGAGATCAGGCTTCAGATGAAATCTGGTAGGACAAAGTGGCTGTGGGTGTGAGGGCCCTCTGGATTCCGGAGATTATCATATTTGACCTGGCTGAGGTAGCACTACTCCAGACAGATTCAATGAGTAATTTGGAGGTCTTCCTGGACACACAGTTCTCTCAAAGAGCAGGTGGCAGTTGTGGCTAGGAGGGACTTTGCTCAACTTCCTGTTATACACCAGTTATGCCAGGGGTCTTTTCACCTACCTTCCCTACCGGTTCACAAAAGTGTGCATATGTTTTCTTCTGTGCATGCACAAGGCCTTTTGCGCATGAGCAGAGCCTCGAAAGCAGGGAAAAATGGGACATCATGATGTCCACGTGGGTGGGTGGGGCATCCCACAGTAGCCCCTACCAGTTCGCCCAAACCGGATAGAACCGGCTGAATACCACCACTGAGTTATGCCCTTTCCTTGAATAGGGAAGCCCTTCTGTCAGTCAGTCACATTTCCCATCTGGATTATTGCAATGTGCGTTATATGGGGCTACCCTTGAAAAGTATCTGGAAGCCTAAGCTGATACAGAATGCTGCTGGATGAACAATTTTGGGCACCTGCATTGGGTGCCAGTTTGCTTCTGGGTCCAATTCAAGGTATTGGCTATGACCTTTAAAGCCCTACAGGGCATGGGGGCAGGTTATCTGTGGAGCCATCTTCTCCCCATTACATTGACCTATCTCACTCAGACAGGCAGGGTCAGTGTTCTATGGACCCTATCAGTTCAAGAATTTCAACTGAAATTCTTCCCTGCCATTTGAAATATTCTCCCTTCAGAGGTGAGGCAGGCCCCCATTTTCCTGACCTTTCAGAAGCGTTTGAAAATATATATTACTCCTTAAGAAAATTGGATAATTGGAATTTGAGAGCCTAATATATAATAAACAAGCTAGTGAAAATATTTTGATGTATGAGTCAGGAAAATACTAAAAACATTCCTCTTTCCTGGCAGCAAAATGCAACATAACATAAGCAACTAATGATTTGCTACCCTTTTGGCCCACTCACAATTTGAAGTCAATACAGCCTGTTTCACTAGTGCTGGAAGGTATGGCTTCCTTGTATTATCTGACAATCTGTCAACATGTTTATTTTTTTAAAATAGTCTTTTAGTTTAGGCCAAACGCTTATTCAACTGTATTTTTCTTTTTAAAAAATATTGACATTTAACTAAACTTAAAAGCTATGTACCTATTACATATCTAACAACTTGTTGGTTTTCCAGGCTTTCTAGGAGGCACAATTTAAGAATTCTCTTCCTATTTCAAATGTTCTGTTTTATCCAGTGCCACTTATATTTTTTAAAAAAGATCATTTATATAATTGTACAAAAGTCTATGTATACAGTTGACTTACAACAGTTTGTTTAGTGACCATTCAAAGTTTCAACAGCAGTGAAAAAAGTGATTTATGACCATTTTTCACACTTACAACCATTGCAGCATCCCCATGGCCATCTCATCAAAATTAAGATGCTTGGCAACTCACTAATATTTATGATTGTTTCAGTGTCCCTGGGTCATGTGATTACCTTTTGTTACCTTCTGACAAGCAAAGTCAATGGGGGAGCCTGATTCACCTAACAATCGCGTTGCTAACTTAACTTTAGTGATGCACTTAGCAACTGTGGCAAGAAAGGATGCAAAATGGGGCAAAACTCACTTAACAAATGCCTCACCGAGCATCAGAAATTTTGGGCTCCATTGTGGTTGTAAGTCAAGGACTACCTGTGTTACAACAACACTTCAGTGCAAACAGAAAAAGAAATAACTTAGAAATCTGTCTTGGTGGTTGTCTCAACATCACGCAGCAAGTTTCATCAATGTCATGATGCATTTTTACAGGAACCAATTATAATCTAATTTAGATTAATTTTGCAGTTTTGTCTTGGCCCTATGCTGTTCAACAGCTACATGCAACCAGTGGAAGAGATTTTAGATACTTTGGAGTGGGATACCATTATTATGTAGATGACACCCACTTTCATTTTTCCTTAACATTCAGTTCCAAGGAACCATTGAAATTCAGTTCCACTACTGAAGATTGTTCTAGTTTAACAATTGGCTAAGTGAGGGAGAACAATTTTAAGTAAAATCTACACAAAACCAAGATGTTGTTGATAAAGGGTAAACTAAGAAATGTCAGTCAAGGATTAAGACTGAGCCTGTTTCTTGATGGGATTGTTCTTTCCCTGAGATAGATGATAGATAGATTGATTTTGCTGCCTTTGAGACAGTTTTGACTCCTGGAAACTGCCTTCACAGGTCCCTGCAGTTTTAATGAAAATATTTTCAGAAGTGGTCCAAATTTATCTTACATCCTAAAATGGGACTAGAACTCACGATCTCCTGATTTCTAGCCTTCATCACTACATCAAGATGGCTCGTAATATTACAAAGAGTAAGACACAAATATCTATGGAGATTCTCAGTCAACCAGGTCATGGGTTTTTTTTTTATTTGCATTTATATCCCGCCCTTCTCCGAAGGCTCAGGGCGGCTTACACTATGTCAAGCAATAGTCTGCATCCATTTGTATATTATACAAAGTCAATTTATTGCCCCCAACAATCTGGGTCCTCATTTTACCTACCTTATAAAGGATGGAAGGCTGAGTCAACCTTGGGCCTGGTGGGACTGGTGCAGTAATTGCAAGCAGCTGCTGTTAATAACAGACTGCATTAGTCTGTTGAGCCACCAGACTCAACAGTTGTTGGTTGTTGCAAAGGTGCATTTTCAAGAGGCAACTTGTTTTTTCTTTGAAGACGTTTCGCTTCTCATCCAAGAAGCTTTTTCAGCTCTGACTGGATAGTAGGGA
Source organism: Ahaetulla prasina (assembly GCF_028640845.1). Lineage (NCBI taxonomy): Eukaryota > Metazoa > Chordata > Lepidosauria > Squamata > Colubridae > Ahaetulla > Ahaetulla prasina. The sequence goes on along the minus strand of NC_080539.1, from coordinate 115,553,266 downwards.
ATGAAAGGATTTATATTCCTTGCAGAAAACTGGTAATTCGCATTCTTTTAGAGAGTTATTGAAGCCACTTGGAGGTTTGTCGGTGTCCTCAGGCTTACCTGAGTAGTGCAAATAGGTGTGGATCCTTCTTGGAACTGCTAAAAGGACTGTGTTGTAGCCAGGCGATAGACAATGTTGTATCCCTCCCTTAATATTGAGAGAGGACTGTTCAATTTTGACGAAGATGACTTAGATAACAAACCCTCTACAATATATAATCCCCTGGCACTGAGAATAAATAATAACCCAGCTCAACAATTCCCTCCTGTCTCAGTCAACAACAGCACAAATTAACATCTAGTAGTCCTGTAATATTCCACTTAGACAGATCTGGCTTGGCAAGTTATTTGACTTTTCTCCACATTCTACTTTGATGAATCTGCTCTACTACTTGGGACTATCCTAAAATGTTCACAGAGCTGTAATTGATGTAAAATGCTACAGCTAGGATGCTAAAAGGTGCCGCTTCGGAATATCTGCATTGTTGCCAATTGCTTTCCAAGCAAAATTTTGTGGAAATTGCTATATGTAGCAAAATGTGTGGGAAGAGAGACAAATTAAAATAACACAACAATTCACAAAAGGGTTTCTGGAGACTGGTGCTTATCTTGAATAGGAAATTACATTTAGACAGAAAGCCTAGGTATCTGATATAGCTGAATTCTAAGTTAAAGAATAAAAAGGTCACATGGTGTTGGCACAGTGACTATTCCATTAGCAGAGGAGAAGTTGAGCAAAAGTGTAGGAAGAAGAAGCAGGAGCTCTCGTCACTTCCCCATAAATAACCTTACATGATGGGTCAAAATAACAGTTGTAAAAACAAGCTTTATATTCCTTCAACATTGTTATGATCCTATAAAACACTATAAGACATTAATGGGGAAATATATATATATTTTTTACTACACTTACTATTCTTAGTGAAGAGTAGCTGGAAAAGACGCAGCTGGAGCTACGTGTAGAAACTTTAACTCTGAACTGCCCTCTAGGGATCATCTAGATCAGTAATGGGTTCCACTTACCTTTGCTACTGGTTCGGAACTGGGAGTGTGCTCATGCGCATGTGCGCTTCACTCCTGTGCAGCACTTCTGCGCATGCGCAGAGCATCTGTGATGATGTCCGGGTGGGTGGGTGGAGCCTCCCGCCGCCACCACTGATCTAGATCGTTGCAGCTCAGATTTGGTAGCCATATTGCAAGAAGGCAATATATTGATCTTGCAACCAATTTTGAAGCTCTAATTTAGTCCTAAATGGGGATAATCTCTCCGGTTATACATCTGTTGGGACTTGAAGATCTTCAGGAGAGACTTTTAGAGGTCTGTTTATCAGGCACATGGAGCTTATTTTGAGTTACTCTTAGGTCTCAGGGGTTGAACTTGGTTCTTATTCTCTCAGTCTTTGGAAAGCTATAAAGACACATCTGTTTCTTGACTAATTTTTTTTTTTAAATCAAGTTTATATTTTTTTATTGTACATTTAAGCTTTGATTTTTCTATGTATGCTATTGTTAAATCATAATCTGTCTTTAAATATCCTTTTTGAACAGAAAGGAAGCATATTACTCAAGCACTGTATATTTTGTAATATACTGTAACCCAATAGCAATAGCACTAAAATTTATGTACCACTTCATAGAGCTTTACGGCCCTCTCTAAGCAGTTTACAGAGTCAGCATATTGCCCCTACAATATGGGTTCTCGGAAGGATGGAAGATTGAGTCGACCTTCAGCCGGTCAAAATCAAACTCCTGGCAGTGGGCAAATCAGCCTGCAATGTTGCGTTCTAACCACTGTGCCATCCCAGCTCTTTTTTTAATTGTCTTTTACAAACAATAGTTTATAAAAGTTTCACAAACTTTCCATCTCCGAAGGAAGGACGGTCCTCTTTTTTCCCTTCTTTTTTTCACAAGTTAAGTGGAATAGAATCCTGTACATTTAGGCTTGAATAAGACATTTTGGGGGGGGAAAATCGTCGGTGGTAGGTTTGGGCCTGTGTTTTTAAATAAAGTACGCAAGCCGTTACACTGAAATGAATGAGGATAAATTTGCAGGAATAATTTTGCACATTGCAAACTAGTAAGAAGTAGCTGAAATGACCTAATAGGTTGGTTTTATATCTGTTCTACAAGATTACTTATTTTATAAAGTTTTAAATGAAGGGTCCCTTTTAGTTCTGTGCTAATATAGAATCTATATATTTTCTACAGTGATTAAATGTAATTCGGTAACCATATGCTAAGTCTCCAATATAATTGTGAGACAGCTGCTTTTATGGTATTATTGGCTGAACTTTTAATTTAGTCTTGAGAGGGAGCTCTTGTTCATACCATGAATTCCTTCTCCTGACTTGGAGAAAGCTATAATAAATAAACCATGCTTTTTAACATAAATTATATTATGGGAGGTTTGTAGCGTATTTACCACTAAAATTCAGTTTTTTTGAATTAAAATAAGCATACACAAGGATATCATTTAATCAAATTAACCCATTTCATTTAGAGGAAATCCTACCGCTTCTGAATGAGAATTCAAAATACATATATTTTGGTGTGTATTTTCTAATGCTAAAGGCTGAACAAATATCAGAGGCTTCTATAGAGTGGGAAAGCAGTTGGAACAGTTGCTTTACAATAGTAAATATCCAAATCAGAACAAGTTGTTTTGAATCTTTTGGTCCATACACAGAGGAAATCAGGGATGTTTTGTTCTGGATAGGAACTTAAATGCAGTTGTCTTGGGCCAAAATGATTTGAGATATATAAGAGCAAGACAAAATCAAGGATGTTGGCAGCCAATGGGGCAGGGAGGAGAAGGAAGGCTTGGGGTCAGTGGGATATGCGGTAATGGGAGATGCTGAGGAGAAGAGAGAAAGGAGAGTGACTTGTCTATTTTGTGAAATTACTTAAATATCCCTCAAATGTGAAGGTATTGGTGATCACATTTAAAGCCCTTCAAGGCTTTATGGGTCCAGGTTTCTTGAAGGACCATCTCACCATGGGGCCACGGTGTGGCTCAGGCTGTAAGAAGCCTGTTATTAAAACACAGCTGCCTGCAATTACTGCAGGTTCTAGTCCCACCAGGTCCAAGGTTGACTCAGCCTTCCATCCTTTATAAGGTAGGTAAAATGAGGACCCAGATTGTTGGGGGGGCAATAAGTTGACTTTGTAAATATACAAATAGAATGAGACTATTGCCTTACATACTGTAAGCCGCCCTGAGTCTTCAGAGAAGGGCGGGATATAAATGTAAACAAAAAACAAAAACAAAACACCACACTGAGCTTGGCCTGTCCCATTAATATTGGCCAAAGGAGGAGGCAGGTTCCTGGTCACATCAGCCCAATTATTCTGGCTGGTGCGGTCTAGGAGGTGAGGCTTCTCTGCTGTTGCTCCTGCTCTTTGGAACATCTTGCTCCCGATGTGAGATTGCATATTAGATTAACAGAGTTGGAAGGGACCTTGTAGGGTATCTAGTCCAACCCCCCCACACCCAAGCAGGAGACCCTACACCAATTCTGACAGATGGCAGTCCAGTCTCTTCTTGAAAGCTTCCAGTGATGAAGCTCCCACAACGTCTGAAGGCAAGCTGTTCCATTGGTTGATTGCTCTCACTATCATAACATTTCTCCTTGTTTCCAGCTTGAATCTCTCCTTGGTCAGTTTCCATCCATTATTCCTTGTCTGGTCTTCAGGTGCTTTGGAAAATAGCTTGATCCCCCTCCTCTCTGTGGCAGCCCCTCAGATATTTGAACTCAGCTATCATGTCTCCCCAGTCCTTCTCTTCACTAGACTAGCCATGCCCAATTCCTGCAACCGTTCTTCATATGTTTTAGTCTCTAGTTCCCTAATCATCTTGGTTGCTCTTCTCTGCACTCTTCTAGAGTCTCAATTTCTTTTTTATAGTGTGGTGACCAAAACTGGATGCAGTACTCTAGGTGTGGTCTTACTAAGGCTTTATAGAGTGGTATTATAGATTGGCCCCAACCTTCCTATCGTTTTGTAAGGACTTCAAGCCCTGGCTCTTTGGATTTCAGTTTACAATTTTGAGTATTAATCCACTGAACTATAATAAAGAGTATATCATTTTATGCTACTAGGACTACAAACAAATCCATATTAATTTATATTGTCAGCTCTTGTATATCTTTCCTTCCTTCCAAAATGAAAAGGGATTTATTTTTATTGAAATTAGTTTATTTGTCCACAGTTATTTGCTACAATATATTAAATGTATAACTTTGTTTTTTGTTTTTTTATTGAAAAAGTTTTACAAAAACAAAAAAATTTCTTTTAACAATTATCCCCCCCTCCCCCCCTCCCTTCCCCTTCCCTCCCCCCTCCCCCCCAAGACTTCCCAGAACAAAATACAGGGTATAAAATCTAACAATCATAAACTAAAATACAGCAAAAACCGTAACCTGTAGTCTCTCCTCTCCCTTTGCACCCTTTACTCCCCTTTTCCATTTAATCTAATACATTAATATAATACAATTCCCAGATTCACTTATAAACTATTTGATACTTTTTAGTCTGATACTTATTTTGAATATAGTCAATCCAGATTCTTCATTCCAATATACATCTTTCTTGAGAATAGTCTTTCAAATACGCAGAAATTTTAGCTATTTCTGCTAAATTCGATACTTTAAGTGTCCATTCTTCAATTGTAGGTAAATGTTCTTTCTTCCAATATTGTGCAACCAAGAGTCTTGCAGCTGTTATTAAATTTAAAATCAATTTAATAATAATAATAATAATAATAATTTAATTTTTATACCGCCCTTCTCCCGAAGGACTCAGGGCGGTGAACAGGCAAATAAAATAGTACAATATATTACAATAAAACACATTTTAAAAAACTTATTCAAAATAGCCTAAATTTAAAATACCATACAAAATATAAAAAACCCCAATAAAATCCATATTTAAAAACCCAGTTTAAGCCAGTCCTGCTCGAAAGAATAGATATGTCTTCAGCTCGCGGCGAAAGGTCCGGAGGTCAGGAAGTTGTCAAGTCCTGGGGAAGGTCGTTCCAGAGGTAGGTGCGCCCACAGAGAAGGCTCTCCCCTGGGGGTCGCCAGCCTACACTGTTTGGCTGACGGCACCCTGAGAAGACCCTCTCTATGGGAGCGCACCGCCGGTGGGAGGCATGTGGTAACAGAAGGCGGTCCCGAAGATATCCCGGTCCTATGCCATGGAGCGCTTTAAAGGTGGTAACCAACACCTTGAAGTGCACTCGGAAAACCACAGGTAGCCAGTGCAGCCTGCGCAGGATCGGTGTTATATGGGCGCCACGAGTGGCTCCCTCTATCACCCGCGCGGCCGCATTCTGAACCAACTGTAGTCTCCGGGTGCACCTCAAGGGGAGCCCCATGTAGAGAGCATTGCAGTAGTCCAGGCGAGAAGTGACGAGGGCGTGAGTGACCGTGCATAAGGCATCCCGGTCTAGAAAGGGGCACAACTGGCGGACCAGGCGAACCTGGTAAAAAGCTCTCCTGGAGACGGTCGCCAAATGTTCTTCAAAAGACAACCGTCCATCCAGGAGAACACCCAGATTGCGCACCCTCTCCATCGGGGCCAATGACTCGCCCCCAACAGTCAGCCGCGGTTGCAGCTGACTGTACTGGGATGCCGGCATCCACAGCCACGCAGTCTTGGAGGGGTTGAGCTTGAGCCTGTTTCTCCCCATTTGACCCGTACGGCCTCCAAACACCGAGACAGCACTTCGACAGCTTCATTGGGGTGGTCATGGGTGGAAATGTACAGCTGGGTGTCATCCGCGTACAGTTGGTAACTCACCCCAAAACCACTGATGACCTCACCCAGCGGCTTCATGTAGATGTTGAACAGGAGAAGCGAGAGAACCGACCCCTGTGGCACCCCACAAAGGAGGCGCCTCGAGGTCGATCTCTGCCCCCCTGCCAACACCGTCTGCGATCGGTCGGAGAGATAGGATGAGAACCACCGAAATACGGTGCCTCCCACTCCCAGTCCCTCCAACCGTCGCAGCAGAATACCATGGTCGATGGTATCAAAAGCTGCCGAGAGATCTAGGAGAACCAGGGCAGAGGAATAACCCCTATCCCGGGCCCTCCAGAGGTCATCCACCAACGCGACCAAAGCTGTCTCCGTGCTGTACCCGGGTCGGAAGCCGGACTGGAACGGGTCTAGATAGACAGATTCATCCAGGTACTGGGGTAACTGATGTGCCACCACACTCTCAACAATCTTCGTCACGAAGCGAAGGTTGGAGACTGGACGGTAGTTGCCCAGAACAGCTGGGTCCAGGGAAGGCTTCTTGAGGAGGGGCCTCACCACCGCCTCTTTCAAGGCGGTGGGAACAACACCCTCCCTCAAAGAAGCGTTGACAATCCCCTGGAGCCAGCCTCGTGTAACCTCCCGGGTGGCCAGCACCAGCCAGGAGGGACACGGATCCAATAAACATGTGGTGGCATTCAGCCGCCCCAGCAACCTGTCCATGTCCTCTGAAGCCACAGGATCAAACTCCTCCCATATGGTCTCAACAAGACTTGCCTCCGTCTCCTCGCCCGGAACCACCCAATTTTGGTCCAAACCGTCCCGAAGCTGAGCGATTTTGTCAAAATTTAGTCTCTATTACTGTACATTCTGTAATCATGACCAATAAAAACAACTGTGGAGTAAATTTTATCTTCTTTTTCAAAATATTCTGCATAATCCACCAGATTTTTATCCAAAATGCTTTGATTTTCTTACAAGTCCACCATACATGATAATAAATAGCATCCTCAGCAGCCTCTGGTGGCTCAGACTAAGACAGTCTGTTATTAACACAGCTGCTTGCAATTACTGCAGGTTCAAGTCCCACCAGGCCCAAGGTTGACTCAGCCTTCCATCCTTTATAAGGTAGTTAAAATGAGGACCCAGATTGTTGGGGGCAATAAGTTGACTTTGTATAATATACAAATGGATGAAGACTATTGCTTAACATAGTGTAAGCCGCCCTGAGTCTTCGGAGAAGGGTGGGATATAAATGCAAATTAAAAAAAAATCACATCTCCAACATTTAGTCTGCATATTTGGATACATACATGCCAGTTTTTAGGATCTAAATGCCATCTATAAAACATTTTATAAAAATTTTCTCTTAAATTTTGTGCTTGTGTAAATTTAACATTTCTAACCCAAATTTTTTCCCACGTTTCCAACATTATAGGTTGCTGAATATTTTGTGCCCATTTTATCATACAGTCCTTAACTAATTCTGTTTCTGAATCTATTTCTATCAATACATTATACAACCTCTTAATATGCAGTTGATCTTGATCTCTAATTTGTTTTACCAAATTTTCCTCATTTTGCATAATACCCATTTTCTGGTCTATTCTCCATCTGGCTTGTAACTGTCCATACTGAAACCATGTATAATTTATCCCTTCTTCTCTCATTTTATTTAAAGATTTTAATTGTAATTTACCCTTTTCTACAATAAGAAGTTCCTTATAAGTAACCACCTCCGGTTTTTGTTCTATATTTATATTCTCTATCATATGTCCGGGAATTGCCCATATTGGTATCTTGTAATCTAGCTTATATTGATATTTCTTCCACACCCTTATCAAAGCATTTCTAAGAATATGGCTTTTAAAAGTCTTGTCCACTTTCTTATCATACAATAAATGGGCATGCCATCCAACAAGTCAAAACCTTCTATATTCAAAATTCTTTCCTCTGTTAAATTAAACCAATCACTAATTAATGAGAGAACAACTGCTTCATAATACAATTTCAAATTAGGCATTTTTAAACCCCCTCTTTCAAGTATATCTTGCATTATTTTAAACTTTATTCTCGTTTTTTTACCCATCCAAACAAAGTTACTAATCCCTTTTTGCCATTCCTGTAAGTTTGCATCCTTTTTAAGTACTGGTATCATTTGAAACAAAAATAAAAACCTAGGCAAAACATTCATTTTTATTGCTGATATTCTTCCCAACAGAGATAATTGTAACTTCTTCCAATTCTCCAATTCCTTCTGTACTTTCTGCCACAATACCTCGTAATTATTTTTATATAATTTCACATTCGAGGCTGTAATATATACTCCTAAATATTTAACCTTCTTTACTATTTCATATCCAGTTACCCTTTCTAATTCTTCTTTTTGTTGTGTATTCATATTTTTAGTTATCATTTTTGTCTTTTGTTATACAAATGTATAACTTTGTTTATGTTTGATGTAAACAGGTTTATTTCTAGAGCAAACATTTTATGATTAATTGTTTGAATGAGCTACCAGAAAAAAGATGGAACACCTGGTTATATATGAGGTTTTTCCCCATAATTTATGATATTAACTTCACCTTCTTTCAGAAGTGTGTTATTTTGTTTTATTTCTAACACAATACTTTCAAATCTACTTTGTTTTCATTTTAGGATTAAAATGTTCCTTTGCTGTCAGAACAGCTAATGCTTCTTTGAAGATTAGCACTCTCTGCCCAAGTCTTTTGCAGTTTCCTCAGTCGTAACATGTATTTTTAAATAAGCAGACATCACACAATACCTTTTTCTCCCATCACCTACATTGGCACCATAAAACAACCTGCCACTAAGGGAAAGAGTTGTGGTAGAGAATTCTATACTTTGCTTTGTTCTCCCATTCAATTGATGTTTTTTTTTTCCCTATGAAGGATCATAGATCTTCTGCATCCCAACCTTTAAAAGCTGGCTGTTCTTTTTCCATATCTTCACTTGTCTTAAATCAGCAAAAACTGTTGTGCTTTCTGAAAACAAAACATATTTGAGCCACTGTGGGTCATCGATCTATCTTGTTGATCTTCAGAATTTTTGAACTGATGGGATTTTTGTTTTCTGAAAAATCACACTACGTTGCCTGATGTGTTTGGAATTAGTGAGATTAAAAGGAATATCAACTTAATTAAATACCACATTAAGAGAAATGGAATCCATTAGGATCACTGGCACCACAAATAAGGCTACGTTGATAATACAGATGGTTGTCTGATTTTCTCAGATATTTTAGTTGAATTATAATTTCATTCATTCCATTTTGCAGTGGACAAAATTCAGTTAGGTCGTACAAATGAGTGAGCTGAAGATTGTGAACTTTCTAATGAGGTCACATTTTGCTGAAAAGGCAATCTTTCTCATTCTGAAATATTTTTTTTTCAAATTACATTTTTTTTCCATTTTAAAAAACCTTTAAAATCTGTTATAAGAATATAGAAAGAATGTGGGTCCCTGATCTGGTTATGTTGGTAAGAATTATTATTTATTATATATTTGTATGTATTTATTTTCCTGTCAATATAGTCACTATAAGATGAGGTCTTCTTTCTGAAACACATCTGGAATATCAAAGAAAACACATTAATGCAGTGTTTCTTCTTTTTTTCTAACTATTCATATAGAATACAACTTTTGTCCTAAAGAAGCCTGATTCTGCCATTTCTCTTAATATTTGTGATACGGCACTTGCAACAGATAAGATGCTAAATAGATGATAGCGCACAATAGAAATGTTTGCATGCAGATGTGCAAGTTCACCTATGTCCCAACCTTAATAACAAAGGCAAGACTGACTCCAAGACTTCATGTTTCATATCTATCCTTTGACTCAGGGATGGGATGGGCTACAGTGGGGAACAATATATCTGTTGTGGCCCACTGGCGGCCAGTGGAGCTGGCAGTAGAGTCAGACAGTGAGAAGGCTGGGGAGGAAATTGGGCCAGTCCTGGTGGCTGGGGAAAGGTCAGAAGAGGGCTCTGTGTCAGAGGCAGAGAAGTAGCTAGACAGTAGCAAGGCAGAGGAGCAGCTGGAGTCTAATCCCAGTGTGCGCATGTGCAGAGCTGCCAGAAGACAAGAACAACTAAGAAAGTTGCAAGAATCAATATTAAATCACTTCAAGACTCTATGACTAGAGAAAGATTTGGTCTACCAAACTGGGAACTTTATCATCAAGCAGTGATGTTAACTTGGGTTAGAGAATGGATTTTATTGAGAAATACAAGACTATTGACTTTGGAAGGACATGATTTGCAATTAGGTTGGCACGCTTTCTTATGGTATGGCAAAAATAGGATACATGGATATTTTCAGAGACATTGTATAAGAAATGGCTTGTTAACAATATGGGACAGAGTGAAAGAAAAACATTATATGGAAATACCAATGTGGCTTTCAACAATAGAAGCGTTGACACATCCAAATATGATTAACATGAACAATATTGTACATTATAAAGACATTTTAATTGAGAAGGGAAAGTTAAAACAGAAGCAAGACTTAGAAAAACAAGGGATTGAGACTGATTAGTACACAAGATTGCAAATACAATCAAGATATGATAAAGACTTGAAACAATATGGTTTTAATTTGGGGGAATCAAAGTTGGATCAAATATTGACTGGAAAGGATGAAAAAATGATTTAAAAAGTGTATAATTACTGGTTGCAAGTTAAATTAGAAGATGAAGAAGTAAAAGAGATAATATAATTTGGGTGAAAAAATTTGGTCATGCAATAGAATTAGAGAGATGGCAACAACTATGGGAAAGGAATTATAAATTGACAATGGCAATGGCATATAAAGAAAACTTATATAAAATGTTTTATAGATGGCACATTCCACCAGAAAGGCTAGTAAAAATGTTTAAAGATAAATCAGCTACAGTAAATGTTGGAAATGCTCACATTTGCCGGGGTCATATTATCATATGTGGACATGTATAGAAGCAAAGAATTATTGGGTTAGAATACAGAGATGGTTAAAGGAAATGCTACAAAAATCTATAGAATTAAAGCCAGAGATTTTCTTATTGGGTATTTTGCCAGAAAGATATAGCAAAGAAGAAATGTATTTAATTATTCACGTAATAACAGCAGCAAGGATTGTATTTGTGCAAAATTGGAAGTTAGAGAGAATCCCTAATAAAAAAGATTTTAGACTGTGCGGAAATGAATAGATTAACTTTAAGAATAAAAGATAAAGAGGAATCAGTGTATTTCAAGACATGGGAAAGATTCTATGTATGGTTAGAAAAGAGATAGAAATAAAAGACGATAGACAGATAAACAATGTTAATAAATGGAAAATAAATGAGAAAAATGGTTATGAAGAAATAGAAACTCAGATATCGCCAGAGTAAATGGAAAAGGGGGATGGGGGGATGAAGAAGAGAAGACTATAGATAGAAATGTACAATTATGAAATGATAGATTGGGTAAAACAGAAAAGAAATTGAAAAGAAAGTATATATTATCAGAAGATTGGAGTTGCTCGGATAAACAAGGAAAATATCATAAAACAAAAAAGAAAGAAAGAAGAGAGGAATAGAAGGTAAGATAGAGGAGATGAAGGAGAGAGAGGGATAGAGGGAAGGAGAAGGAAAGGAAGATAAGTTAGGGGATAAGAGTAGGAAAGAAGGTGAGAAAGGAGGGAAAGAGAAGAGGAGTGGGGGAGAGGAAAGGGAAGTAGATATGAGGAAGGCGAGAAGGAGGAAGAAAGTAGGAAAGGAGAAGGAGGAGGAAGGGAAAAGGAAGAAGGTTTGTTGTAAAATGGAGGGAAAGAAAAGGTAGAAGAGGAACTCCAAATGCAATTAAAATGTATTATTATTGTGCTTTCTTTAGCGAAAATATGTATGATTATTTAAGAATAAGAAAATGTATGTTTACTACATGTGTATAAGAAAATTAAAAAAAATGAAAAACTTTTTACAAAAAAAAGAACAACTAAGAAAGCAGGGTCAACTTGGGAGTAAAGCCACACCTTGGAGGTGATTGGCCCCTCCCATAGGAAACAAAAGAGGAGTGAACGGGGAGTGGGCTTTTGCAGGAAATAATTTGTTTGTTCCATGACTCTGAGAGACTCTGTGCCAAGTTTTGCCTTGTATTGCATTTGGAAACTACTGTAGTTACCTGGCAGCCTGCCAAGTGAGATAAGGTCTGTGTTATTATTGTTATTATTATTTATTTGATTTTTATACCGCCCTTCTCCCGAAGGACTCAGGGCGGTTTACAGCCAACATAAAACAAATTATAAATAGAATTAAAAGCTATTTAAAAATCTTATTCAATTAGGCTAATCCCATTTAAAAACTATAATAAAAGTAATAATACTTTTAAAGTGTTGATAAATATTCCTTTGAAAAACTGTTTGGACAGGCCTTGCTGACTATGAATGAAAGGAATTCACAGTCATGTAAATAAAAGAGGTTTTGCCAGGACCAAGACTCTGCTTCCTGCTTTTTAAGGGAGCCTAGGTCAGAATAATATCATAGGTTTTTCAGATTGATTCAGAAGAGCTGATATTTTGCATCCATTTTTCTTATTAAGAAGCCAATGTGTCAGGCATTCTGGCAGAGATGTGACAGAAAAGCAGCCCCAGCAGTTGGCTGCAGGGATGGGTTCTACTTACCTTCACTACCGGTTCGCAACGGGAGCGTGCGCTTCTGTGCATGCACAGATTGTCAATTATGACGTCCGGGTGAGTGGGTGGAGCTTCCCGCTGCTTTTACTACTGGTTCACAAGAACCAGACAGAACCGGGAGCAATCCACCATTGGTTGGTTGCCCTTAGGCCTAGGTTTATGTATCTCTTGTTTGATACTAGGAAGCCTTGCACAACTTTTCTACTATATCCCCTGAAATAAGTTCACAATATATTCTCCTTGCTCCCTGATGTATTCTCACATCCTGCTTAGCCCTGGTGTGCTTTGCTATAATTTACTACCTAAATTCATTGAGTAGGTATATAGTACTTAGCCAAATGTGAACATCTCTCAATCTCTCCAAAGAAAGATAGGTCCATCTGATGTAAACTAATGGTGCTTATAGGCTATATGGACTGGCAAATGTGTGATGGCATAGTTCTTCATATTCATAATAAAGAAGAGGTGCAGGGTATGATTCCTCTGGAACACGTAAGCATTGAGACTATCAAGAGAATGTTATTCCTTTAAATTACCAGCAAGAGCTCCTTTCTTGATGTGCTCTGGATAGATAAGCTCATCTTGGTGGAAAACAGTCAAATCACCATCTGGTTGTTGATCTGACTGAAAATAGTGTAGTGCTGTTATTTTTATTTTCTACATCTCCATTCATAGCTTTGGTTCCCTCAGGCTCGAAACCAGATCATCTCGGTTGACCAGGTTGTTGTCTTTGAAACAACACATTCTGCAGTTGTTTGTCTCCTGCTGGATAATAATTTCCCAGATTTAAAACAAATCTTTCTATGCTGAGGCATTTATTTGCTGGCCCTGAATGTTAATGTATGGCATTCAGCAGAAGACACATTTCCCCCCACCACATTTCTCTGAAATTCTCTTTGGACCAACACTATATAGCAGGGATCTCCAACCTTGGCAACTTTAAGCCTGTTGGACTTCAACTTCCAGAATTCCCCAGCCAGCTTTGCTGGCTGGGGGATTCTGGGAATTGAAGTCCATCAGGCTTAAAGTTGCCAAGGTTGGAGACCCCTGCTGTTAGATTCGGGCAATAACGAGGCAGGAGACCAGGGTAGTGACAACAGCTCTTTACTATATGGTGAACCCAGCAACCGGGCTGGGGAAAAAAACCTCTCCTTAAATACAGTTTAGCCGGCGGCTTCAACCAATCAGCAACGTGCTTGTTTCCCGCCAAAACATTTAAAGATACATTACACTCCTTCCCTCCCAGAAAACACTTTACCACTATTTACATGATATTTACATATTATTTTTCAACGTAATCACGCAAATAGACTGGGCGTCTCCTGACTCTTTCGGACCTGCGCAATTCATTCCCTGGGAGTGGGTTGAGCTGACCGGAGGGGCTATTTGCTCCTCTCAGCTCCTCCTCTAGGCCATCCGGCCCTGGATTATTTGCCGAGTCGTCCCTGCTGTTTTCTAATGGAACCTGTTGGCGTCGCTGGACCTCCTGGAACTCAGATAAGTCCTGCGATTTTCCCGGGTTTGAGTCAGCTGTGGATTCAAACATTGTATAGTCAGGGCCTGTTTCGTCTAATTCGGGTTGTTCGGCTATGCGTTTTCTTATTTGGTCTATGTGGCGCCTCCATACCCGGCCGTCTTTTATCTCCACCAAGTATGATTTTGGACCTGTTATGTTTAGGATTGTTCCTGCTACCCAGGTCGGGCCCTCACCATAGTTGTGTGCCCACACTCGGTCGCCTATGTCCATGCCTCTTGTTTTTTCGAGTCCCCCCTTGTAACCCTCCGGTGTGTAGTTTGGATTTAAACGGTCTAGTGGGCACCTGAGCTTTCGGCCCATTAATAATTCTGCTGGGCTTCTGCCGGTTGTGACACAGGGGGTTCTGTGTTGGACGGCCAGGAAAACATCGATTTTTGTTTGCCAGTCGCCTGGCTTGAGTCTGGACAATGCCTCTTTTGCGCTCCAGACGAAACGCTCTGCAAGGCCATTCGTCGCAGGGTGGAAAGGCGCCGAGAGGGCATGCCGGATGCCCTCTTCTGCCAAGTACTCCTCAAACTGGGTTGCCGTGAATTGCGGGCCGTTATCGGATACTAACGTGTCGGGCAACCCATGGGTTACAAATAGGTGCCGAGGACTGAGATCACGGCCTCGGCTGTCATGGATCTCATGAGAATGATTTCCAGCCATTTGGAGTAGGCATCGACTACTACCAGGAAGGTTTGGCCGTGGAAGGGCCGCAAAATCAATGTGGATTCTAGACCAGGGCCCTTGGGGTCTCTCCCATTCCCAAACCGGGGCCGTTGGGGTAGCGGTCTGACTCCTGGCAGGCCTGGCATTTCCTACCCTCTCAGCAATTTCCGAGTCCATTAAGGCCACCACACATAGCTTCTCGCTAGACCCTTCATCCTCACGATCCCTGGGTGACCTCGTGGAGGAGATCCAACACCTTTTCCTCAATTTCTCTGGGATCACCACCTATCCCCCATAGCAGGCACCCCTTGAGCCGAAAGTTCCCACGCTTTACAAACTTTTAAAACGCCGCCCGGCGCAGCGGGCCACCCTCTTTGTACCCAACCAAGTACAGTTCTCAAAATAATGTCCCGGTATGACGCCCGAGCCACCTCCTTAGACGTGACTGGGCCAGAGTCCAGAGAGTCAATTAACAGTATGGGCGTCCCCGGAGTGGGGTCCTCGATCGCCCCTGGCAGTGGGCATCTGCTTAACGCGTCCGCATGCCCCAACTCTTTTCCTGGCCGATGCCGCAGTTTATAGGAGTAGGCGGCTAAAAAGATAGTCCATCGGGTCAATCGGGGCGAAAGTGCCACAGGCGTTGGGCGGTCGCCAGCCAGTAACCCTAACAGTGGTCTATGGTCTGTAACAATTTCAACGTCTCTACCAAAGACGTATTCGTGAAACTTTTTTACCCCTGAAACTATAGCTAGAGCTTCCTTATCCAACTGACTATAGTTCCTCTCTGTCGAGGACATCGTTCTGGAGTAGAAGGCTATTGGGGCTTCTGTGCCATTTGGAAGCCTGTGGCTGAGCACAGCACCCACCCCGTAAGGGGAAGCATCGCAAACTAATACCAATGGCATTGTGCTATGATACTGGATCAGTAAGCTATCGCCGAGAGTAGGTTTTTACTGCTCGAAAGCCCTAGCTTCCGCCTTTCCCCAAGACCAAACAGTATTCTTTCCCAGTAACTTATGTAGCGGCTCGGCAACGGTTGCCTTATTTTTCAAAAAGACCGTAAAAGTTCACTAGACCCAGGAATGCCTGTAGCTCTGTTTTGTTTTTGGGCGCTGGAGCCTTTCTTATTGCCTTGACCTTGCTCTCAGTGGGTGGATTCCTTCCTTGTCTATTCTGTAGCCCAAGAACTCTACGGATTCTACCCCTATTTGGCATTTGTTCACTTTAACCTTTAGACCGCTGACCGAAAATGCCCAAAACTTTTCTCAAACGCCCCCAATTCTTCTAAATTTTCGCTGATACCAATACATCATCAAAATAGGGACTACCCCGGGAGCCCTTGCAGAAGTCGCCCATTAAATTTTGAATAGACCAGGTGCCACACTCACCCCAAACTGTAACCGGGTACACTTGAAAGCACCTCTGTGAGTCACAATTGTCTTGGCTTCAGCTGTGTTGGCGTCTACAGGCAGTTGTTGATAGGCTTGGGCCAAATCTAATTTGGCAAAAACGTGCCCTTGCCCCAGCGAGTGCAGCAAGTGTTGCACCACGGGGACCGGGTAAGCGCTTTTTTGCAAGGCTTTGTTTAACGTTGCCTTGTAGTCAGCACAGATTCTAACTGACCCATCTGGTTTCACTGGGGTGACGATTGGCGTCTCCCACTTTGCATGATCGACTGGCACCAGTATCCCCTGGCTGATGAGCTTGTCTATCTCCCTGTCAATCTTGGGTTTAAGGGCAAAAGGGACCCTCCTTGCTTTTAACCGTATGGGGGCTACCTGGGGGTCTAAACTGAAGGAAATAGGGGTCCCCTTGTACTTGCCCAGGCAGTCCTTGAAAATATCTTCGAATTCGTCCATGAGTGTGTCCTTTAGGTTAAAGTCATTTCTGTAGATGCCAGTCACTCCCATGCCCAACGCACGGAACCAGTCTAGTCCCAACAAACTTGGCAGGGTCCCTTCGACTATCGTGATGGGCAGGGTCTTCTTGTGTGGTCCGTATCGACGCGGACGGAGGTGGTCCTCGAACAGGGATGCGATTCCCTTGGTAGTCTTGAACTTTAGCCGCTGTGTTTGCAGTTTGCGTTTGGCGATTTTCGCAAAGCTTTCGCAAAAGTGTCCCAGGACATGATTGTGATCGCTGACCCTGTGTCCACTTCCAGTCGGCACGGCACTCCTTCGATTTTCGGTTTTGTGAAGATTTTCTTCACGCGGTTGCTGCACGACCCACTATCACGGTCGCTCGATTTGACTTCGCGCCTTTTGTTTTGACCAATCACGGTCGCCTTGCCGATCCCGCGCTCTGATTGGTTGGTTTGAATTTTCGGCGGAAGGTTGGGGTGCTCGACAGACTTGAGCCAGGTGCCCTTCTTCTCGCACCGACATGTAGCGCCCTTGAACTTGCATTGTTGACGCTGGTGTTGCCTCCGCAACTTCCGTGATTCATCCCGGTCTTCTTTGCCCTTCTCCCGTGTGAAAACTCCTTCCTCATCCTCGCCGCCTGATTCGGTCTGGATTTCTTCGTTGTGGACCGGGTTGATTTCGCGCCGCCATTGGCGTGAGCGGCTTTTGTAGGGTTTCCGCTGCTTGGGTGGACATCTCATGAGCTCTGGCTTCATCCAGAGCGCTTGCCAGCGTTAGATTGCTTTTTGATAGCAGCCGCCCGCAAACGAATGTCCCTGACCCCACGGATGAGTTGCTCTAACAGTTCCTCATCCAAATCTCGGTACCCACAATATTTGAGGCTTTTCTCAGGGCGGCCATGTAATCGCTGATGGATTCGCCTCTTGCTGTCTGCGCCTCCAAATTCAAAACGCGCACGATTTGGACGGTGTTGGCGAAATGGTTCTTCAATAGGTTCTGCAGAGTTTGCCACGATACCGATTGTACCGGCGTTGGCTCTGCCAGGGCTTCCGCGATGTCGATGACCTCGGACCGCAGTGGCTCAGGAAATATGCCCTTTTCTGTTGTCTGAACTCCTTGCAGTTCGCTTGCCTCGAGGAAGCTCTCAAACGGGTCATGTACGCTCCCCATTTCTCTGGATGGGTCAAACGGCGCGGGCGGTGTGTAGCTGGCCATCGCTGCTTCCGCCCTGAATTTGCTGGGTTCGGTTCTTCGCATGCTCAGCCTGCTCCTGGTGCTTTTAGCCTCGAGATCCCACCCTCGTCGCCAGTGTTAGATTCGGGCAATAACGAGGCAGGAGACCAGGGTAGTGACAACAGCTCTTTACTATATGGTGAACCCAGCAACCGGGCTGGGGAAAAAACCTCTCCTTAAATACAGTTTAGCCGGCGGCTTCAACCAATCAGCAACGTGCTTGTTTCCCGCCAAAACATTTAAAGATACATTACACCTGCTATATAGTAAAAGTTCCCCATAGTGGTTCTGAAAAGTTAATTAGAATGCTGGCTCCATCCCTTTGTATCCCTCTGCTTTAATATCTCCAAATGACATTTTTTATTAGCTCAGTTAGTGAAACATGGCCAGGCCCTCTGAGCTATAGGCTACCCATTCTTAATCAAAGCACGGTCTTTTCTTTAGTGTTCCCAACTGATATCTAAAAATAGTATATGAGCTTTTTCACAAAATTGAACTTTTAAACTAACTGGCTTAAAACCTGTTGTAGATCCTTTTGAATGTCTGTTAATTATAATCTTAAACCAATCCATTTCCAATCTGAAAGCTTTCCCCTCAAAATCGCGTTCTTTGTTCGCTAGCAGATCTCTCTTCATTGCTTCTACCTGCTGGCTGGTACTTCTTTTTTTCTCTCCAGCAGAATCTTAGGCTGTGTTTTTATATTATCCAGTGAAAAACAAAACGGAACGCCTTCTTCTCACTGCAAAGGAAATAATGCCACATTACTTCTTTCCAAGCTACTCCACGCAGGGGAGCAAAACGCTGTGTAAAGTTGGAAACCAACATATCTCTTCGGTTCTTTCACCTATATAGAGCTATAGTGCTGGCTTCAAGTTGGCTAGAAGTGAAGCGTATTCCTGATATCCTAGCTAATCTCAATGTGCTTGGCAAGCTACTTCCACAAATGGCTGTTCTTCATTCTGTACTGTGAAACACCCATCATAATGTGTCATAGAAAAGTGATCCTCATTAGGTTTCTGTCAGTCTAGACTAATGTACTCACTGTTGGAACTGACAGCCTTTATAATCATGTCAATTTTGTCCCTAAAACCATTACCCTATTTTTTTTTTTATAAAAACTGAGTCTGACAGTCATTTACAGTATATAGCACAGAGGAAACTGTGCAGATGGCAAATTAACATTCATTATATTTTCTATTTACATTCAATTTACTGTATATCTATACGAGATGTGGTACCACCTTGTTAAGCATGCAGCTTCAAAAATTTATTAAGGATTTTTTTTTTCTTAATAAAGATTTTTCATTCCATCCCTTAACCTTTTCCATCCTTCTGCCTGTTAACTTACTTCACAGGACCAAATCTTAAATCTTGCAGATTTCTTTTTTAAAGAAAAAGAAAAAAGGAGAGTAGCAACCTTTGATGGCCTCTCTTACCTAAATATACTCCTATCTCGCTCGTTAATGCCTTTTGTTTTTCCCATATAGATTTTAGTAAAGTGACACTTCGTGATTGCCGGTAACATTGGAGCTCAGCACAGTATTTTAGTATCTTTTTCACCCACTTTTATGGATGAATGCAATTAGAAGGGCATTCACCACAGTTCTAATGTCCATGTGAGAAATGGTGTTGTAAGTTGAAGACACCATTAAGTTAATGCTTCTGAAAGCGAAAAGGGATTCTGTGCACCCGCAACTTTTATGTTCCTTTATGGTTCTACATAGTATAAAAACCATAAACGCGTGGGTCATGTGTAACGGGCTCACCATTCGTCTCATTTGCATTTTATATATATTCGTGCCTTTGTGGGTCTAAAGCTGGCATCAATTAAGGGGTGATAATTTTCAGATTCACTTTCCAACAGAGGTTGTGCAGGAGAGAGAATTTAGGAGCATTCTTCTTTTCCTCCAGGCACATACATTATATTTTTTTCTTCCCTAAGTAGGTACTATTTTCTATCCAACTAAAAATCCTAAATATATAGTAATTTTCCATCTAGCACGTGTATGTGTGTGACAAAGGGAGAGAGAAAGAAAGAGAGAGGGCAGGAATGAGAACAGCATGGATGTAATTTCTCTTTTATAGCAAAAAAAAAAAAAAAAAAAAAGGAATAATCAATTTACTGACTGTAGTTCTGCCATTAACATCCTAGAGATGGATTACAGGAAAACAAATTTATTCCAGATTTTTTTTTTTAAAAAAAACCTTCCTTCACTTTTTAGTTTTTAAAATACATTGCCTTTCTCTGAGATAGTAATAAAAGTTTCCACTTCAGTGGGATCCCATCTTAGATTACTAATGTTCAGAATGTGTTCCAGATATTCTGGAATTATTCACTCCCGTTCCCAGTAGAATTCTAGAATGATGCAACAATTAAGTGCAAGTGATCTGTCCCTTCCAAGATAAGCAAAACTGAGACAGAAATCCAAATGATGATGAATCAGTTGTAATAATGTTGTTATTTATTTTTGAGCTTACATCTTACCAGTGGTGGAATACAATTTTTTTATTATCGGTTCTGTGAGCATGGCTTGGAGGGCATGGTGTGGCTTGGTGGGCGTGGCAGGGGAAGGATATTGCAAAATCTCCATTCCCACCCCATTCTGGGGCCAGCCAGAGGTGGTATTTGCCGGTTCTCCAAACTACTCAAAATTTCCACTAGAGGTTCTCCAGAATCTGTCAGAACCTGCTGAATAGCACCCCTGCATCTTACCTTTCTTTTTTGAGAGCTCAACGAAGTGTCTTCCTTGATCTTATTCTCAAAACATTCAATCCCATGAAATAAATTGAGCTAAGAAAGAGAAAAACTGCCCCATCTGATGCCAAGGAAATCCTGTCTTGGTCTCTGGAGGCTGTGGGCTCTGTATGGGGAAGAATAGACTTTAGCATAACCCAAGCAAGACAGAGTTTGAGTTTTAGGGGCTCTTGGACACAAGGATTTTTCACCTTTATGACTAGCTGGGGTTCCAGATAGACTCTGTGTACAATTGGAGGGTCTTCCGGGATTTGCAGCTCCTGCTCGAGTAGCAAGTTGCAACTATGACCAGGAGGTCTTTTGCACAACTTTGGGGTGTGTGTCAGTTCCACCCCTCTTGGATCTGAGGGCATGAGCAGTCACTTATACTTTGTCAGGTTGAGTATTGCAATGAACTTTACATGAGGCTACAGTTGAAGAAAATCCAGAAGCTAACATTTATCTGAAGTGTTGCAGGATGCAATAATGGGACTCACTCATGTTAAACTTTTAAACATTGTTTAAAGATCTCTTTTGTAAAAGTTTCCTGGAGTTGCCAAAGAGTCTGTCTTTGGGGGAGATGGGTGTTCTGTAGTAATCCAGCAGAGCAAGGTAAAAAGGGTTTTTTTGTCCTGTAGTGTACTTACAGTATATATTCCATACAGGAGTTTTAAGTAAGAATAAAAATATAATATTTTCCTACTTAGTCACAATTCTTTAAACTAACTGTGTTATGTATAGATCGTTAGTTTATAAATAATTATTGAGACTACGAAAACTTGTATTGATAATTTTCTGAAAGCACCATGTTCCCAAGCATAGTGATTGTCAGATACAACTATAATTAATGCAACTATTTGAAACGTATTACATTTCCTTATATAAATTTGAATATATAAATTTATTCCTGAAATTGGCAATAATACGGTAACCACATATGAAGTATTTGACTTCTAAAAGTGCAGAATTCTATTGAGCTCATTTTTATTGAGCTAATTTTATTTTGCCTTCCCCTCTCCCAAAAATAGGTAGCTTATTGGCATGCCATTGCCTAGTCTGTTTAAAGTAATTTGATTAGAGTATAATGGATTTGACAAGGCTATTTTTCTTTGCAAGAGAAAAGTCTGAGATTTTCTCACATTCTGAAAATACAGTTTTTCACCATGCCTAATTTCAATGACAGTTTGATTAAATGACTTTAAATGGCATTAAGCACTAACTTCCAAGCAAGTTGTAGCCCACAAATGAAAAAACAGTAGCATAAATTATTAATACTAATGCTGCATGACATTTGATTCCAAGAGACATTTAAGAATTTTAAAAGCACCTTTCAACGATTTAAGAAAATTTTGGATGGGGTGGGAATGCCAAATGAGAATTATTAAATAGGACAAATCATTGTGGGGCATTGTGCAGCATACAAGTTGAATACATTTACACACACACACACGTACATATAAATATACACAAGCACATGCACACACAGAGATATACATACAGAGAACTACAGGTAGTCCTCGAGTTACGAACACAATTAAACTCAAAAATTATGTTGCTAAGTGAAACATTTATTGCTTAACATAGTGTAAGCCGCTCTGAGTCTTCGGAGAAGAGTGGGATATAAATTTAAAAAAAATTGCTAAGTGAGTTTGCCCCATTCAACAACTTTACTTGCTACGGTTGTTAAATGAATCATTGCATTTGTTAAGTTAATAACACAGTTGTTAAGTGAATCTGTCTTTTCCATTGACTTCGCTTGTCAGAAAGTGGCAAAAAGGGATCACATGATCCTGGGACACTGAGGGTGTCATAAGCATGAACCAGTTACCAAGCGGCTGAATTTTGATCACATGACCATGGGGATGCTGGTCATAAGTCACGTTTTTCAGTGCCGTTGTAACTTTGAATGGTCACTAAATGAACTGTTTTAAGTCAAGGACTACCTGTATTGTCAATCATTGAAATGTTCTTCCGGTAACATTTTAGAGTATGCACTGAATTGATTTAGCTATCTTTCTGGTGGGTTGCTATCATTTCATGCTTACAAATCATTCCATTTTAAAAAAGGGTATTTTTTGTAATACTCAGACAAATAAAAACTCAAAGGTAGTTAGAAAGAAATGGTGCAGACTAGGTGCAAACTGTAGCGATAGCGCTTAGACTTATATACCACTTCACAGTGCTTCACAGCCCTTTCTAAGCAGTTTACAGAGTCAGCATATTGCCCCAACAATTTGGGTCCCCATTTTACCCACCTGAGAAGGATGGAAAGCTGAATCAACCTTGAGCCTGTTGAGATTTGAGCTGCCAAATTGCAGTCAGCTGGCAGGCAGCAGAAGTAGCCTGCAGTACTGCACTCGAACCACTGTGTCACTAAGGCTCTTGGTATCAGTAAACAGACTAGTAAAAGCTAAGCAATGATTAATAAAAGTTATGGTTTTCTGCCTGACTTTATATAACAGAAGGACCATTTTATCCAGAGAACCAGTTTGGTTCTGTGCACTCTTGAATTTGTGATACAACATTCCAGTGTGCTGTGTTCATTTCTGAGCACTATATTTTAAACTGGATTATATATTCTAGTCTGTATCAGTTTCAGAGAAAGATAATAATAATAATAATAATAATAATAATAATAATAATAATAATAATAATAATAATAATAATAATAATAATAATAATAATAATAATAATTTAATTTTTATACTGCCCTTCTCCTGAAGGACTCAGGGCGAAGTCTGGCTGGGTGAACAACCAGATAAAACAATACAATATATTACAATAAAAACTATTTAAAAAACTTATTCAATATGGCCTAAATTTAGATATAAAATATATAATATAAAATAAACCCCATTTAAAATCGAATTAAAAACCCCTATTAAGCCAGTCCTGCTCGGAAGAATAGATATGTCTTCAGCTCGCGGCGAAAAGTCCGGAGGTCAGGAAGCTGTCGAAGTCCTGGGGGAAGCTCGTTCCAGAGGGTAGGAGCCCCCACCGAGAAGGCTCTCCCCCTGGGGGTCGCCAGCTGACACTGTTTGGCTGACGGCACCCTGAGGAGACCCTCTCTATGGGAGCGTACTGGTTGGTGGGAGGCATGTGGTAACAGAAGGCGGTCCCGAAGATATCCCAGTCCTATGCCATGGAGCGCTTTAAAGGTGGTAACCAGCACCTTGAAGTGCACCCGGAAGACCACAGGTAGCCAGTGCAGCCTGCACAGGATCGGTGTTATATGGGAGCCACAAGTGGCTCCCTCTATCACCCGCGCAGCTGCATTCTGGACCAACTGAAGCCTCCGGTTGCTCCTCAAGGGGAGCCCCATGTAGAGAGCATTGCAGTAGTCCAGGTGAGAAGTGATGAGGGCGTGAGTGACCATGCATAAGGCATCCCGGTCTAGAAAGGGGCGCAACTGGTGGACCAGGCGAACCTGGTAAAAAGCTCTCCTGGAGATTTATTTATTTATTTATTTATTTATTTATCAAACTTCTATACCGCCCTTCTCCCGAAGGACTCAGGGCGGTGTACAGCCTTCATTTAAAACAATAAATATACATATTAAAATAACCATTAAAAAGCTTATTCAATGAAAGGCCAGATTAAAACCGTCGATTGACCATAAAAATACCCAATAAAATTACCATTAAAAGTTTAAAATTTAAATTTAGAATTTAAAAAGTCAGGCCAGTCCTGCTTGTATAAATAAATAAGTTTTCAGTTCCGGAAGGTCCAAGGTCAGGCAATTGGCGTAAACCGGGGAAAGTTCGTTCCAGAGTAGGTGCTCCCACAGAAGGCTCTCCCCTGGGGTCGCCAGCTGACACTGTTTGGCTGATGGCACCCTGAGGAGACCCTCTATGGGAGCGTACTGGTTGGTGGGAGGCATGTGGTAACAGAAGGCGGTCCCAAGATATCCCAGTCCTATGCCATGGAGCGCTTTAAAGGTGGTAACCAAAACCTTGAAGCGCACCGGAAGACCACAGGTAGCCAGTGCAGACTGCGCAGGAGAGGTGTTACCGGGAGCAGCGGTGCTCCTCAATCACCCGCAGCTGCATTCTGACTAACTGCAGTCTCCGGTACACTTCAAAGGTAGCCCCATGTAGAGAGCATTGCAATAATCCAGTCGAGAAGTGACGAGAGCATGAGTGACCGTGCATAAGGCATCCCGGTCAAGAAAGGGGCGCAACTGGCGGACCAGGCGAACCTGGTAAAAAGCTCTCCTGGAGACGGCCGTCAAGTGATCTTCAAACGACAGCCGGTCATCCAGGAGAACGCCTAAGTTGCGACTCTTTCCGTTGGGGCCAGTGACTCGCCCCCAACAGTCAGCCGCGGTTGCAGCTGACTGTACCGGGATGCCGGCATCCACAGCCACTCCGTCTTGGATGGATTGAGTCTGAGTCTGTTTCTCCCCATCCAGACCCATACGGCCTCCAAACAACGGGACAGCACTTCGACAGCTTCGCTGGGGTGGCCTGGGGTGGAAAAGTACAGCTGAGTATCATCAGCGTACAGATGATAACTCACCCCAAAGCCACTGATGACCTCGCCCAACGGCTTCATGTAGATGTTGAACAGGAGAGGCGAGAGAATCGACCCCTGCGGCACCCCACAAGTGAGGCGCCTCGCGCCGATCTCTGCCCCCTGTCAACATCGACTGCGACCGGTCGGAGAGGTAGGAGGAGAACCACCGATAAACGGTGCCTCCCACTCCTAAACTCCCCAACCGGCGCAGCAGGATACCATGGTCGATGGTATCAAAAGCCGATGAGAGATCCAACAGGACCAGGGCAGAGGAACAACCCCTATCCCTGGCCCTCCAGAGGTCATCCACCAACGCGACCAAAGCTGTCTCCGTGCTATAACCGGGCCGGAAGCCGGACTGGAACGGGTCTAGATAGACAGCTTCCTCCAGGTACTGAGGGAACTGCCGTGCCACCACACTCTCTACAACCTTCGCAACAAAGGGAAGGTTGGAGACTGGACGATAATTACCCAAAATAGCTGGGTCCAGGGAAGGCTTCTTGAGGAGGGGTCTCACCACCGCCTCTTTCAAGGCAGCGGGAAAAACCCCCTCCATCAAAGAAGCATTTATAATACCCCGGAGCCAGCCTCGTGTCACATCCTGAGTGGCCAGCACCAGCCAGGAGGGGCACGGGTCCAGTAAACATGTAGTGGCATGCAGCCTCCCCAGCAACCTGTCCATGTCCTCGGGAGCCACAGAATCAAACTCATCCCAAACCACATCAACAAGACGAGCCTCAGTCATCTCATCTGGATCATCGCAATCCAGATGGTCGCCAAATGATCTTCAAAAGACAACCGTCCATCCAGGAGAACACCCAGATTGTGCACCCTCTCCATTGGGGCCAATAATTCGCCCCCAACAGTCAGCCATGGTTGCAGCTGACTGTACCGGGATGCCGGCATCCACAGCCACTCAGTCTTGGAGGGGTTGAGCTTGAGCCTGTTTCTCCCCATCCAGACCCGCACGGCCTCCAAACACCGAGACAACACTTCGACAGCTTCATTGGGGTGGTCAGGGGTGGAAATGTACAGCTGGGTGTCATCCGCGTACAGTTGTTAACTCACCCCAAAACCACTGATGACCTCACCCAGCGGCTTCATATAGATGTTGAACAGGAAAGGCGAGAGAACCGACCCCTGTGGCACCCCACAAAGGAGGCACCTCGAGGTCGATCTCTGCCCCCCTGCCAACACCGTCTGCAATCGGTCGGAGACATAGGACGAGAACCACCGAAACACAGTGCCTCCCACTCCTAAACTCCCCAACCGTCGCAGCAGGATACCATGGTCGATGGTATCGAAAGCCGCTGAGAGATCTAGGAGAACCAGGGCAGAGGAATAACCCCTATCCCGGGCCCTCCAGAGGTCATCCACCAACACGACCAAAGCTGTCTCCGTGCTGTAGCCGGGTCAGAAACTGGACTGGAACGGGTCTAGATAGACAGATTCATCCAGGTACTGGGGTAACTGATGTGCCACCACACTCTCAACAACCTTCACCACAAAGTGAAGGTTGGAGACTGGACGATAGTTACCCAAAACAGCTGGGTCCAGGGAGGGCTTCTTGAGGAGGGGCCTCACCACCGCCTCCTTCAAGGCGGTGGGAACAACACCCTCCCCAAAGAAGCGTTGACAATCCCTGAGCCAGCCTCGTGTCACCTCCCGGGTGCCCACCACCAACCAAGAGGGACACGGGTCCAATAAACATGTGGTGGCATTCAGCCGCCCCAGCAACCTGTCCATGTCCTCAGGAGCCACAGGATCAAACTCCTCCCAGATGGTCTCAACAAGACTAGCCTCCATCACCTCGCCTGAAACTACCCAATTTTGGTCCAGACCGTCCCGAAGCTGAGCGGTTTTGTCATCAGATACCTGCTGAAATCCTCAGCACAACCCTGTAAGGGATCATCGCACCCCTCCTGGTGAAGGAGGGAGCGAGTCACCCTAAACAGGGAGGCTGGGTGGTTCTCTGCTGACGCAATGAGGGTAGAAACATAGGCCTGCTTGGCCTCCCTCAATGCCACTAGTTAGGTCTGGGTAAAAGACCTAACTAGTGTACGGTAGGCTTCAGAACAGCTGGACCTCCAAGCGCTCTCTAGGCATCTTCTCCGGCGCTTCATCTCCCTCAGCTCCTCGGAGAACCAAAGAGCTGGTTGAGACCTACGCCGGGTCAGAGGCTGCAAAGGCACCACCCAGTCCAAGGCCTGTTCCCAGGCCGCAACAAGCTCCTTGGCCAAGCCGTGAGCCAGATCGCCAGGGAACGGCCCAAGCTCCATCAGGAACCTCTCCGGGTCCATCAGTCGCCTGGGACGGAACCAACGCATTGGTTCCATCTCCCTGCGGTGTTGAGTGGCGGTCCCGAAGATATCCCGGTCCTATGCCATGGAGCGCTTTAAAGGTGGTAACCAGCACCTTGAAGTGCACCCGGAAGACCACAGGTAGCCAGTGCAGCCTGCACAGGATCGGTGTTATATGGGAGCCACAAGTGGCTCCCTCTATCACCCGCGCAGCTGCATTCTGGACCAACTGAAGCCTCCGGGTGCTCCTCAAGGGGAGCCCCATGTAGAGAGCATTGCAGTAGTCCAGGCGAGAAGTGATGAGGGCGTGAGTGACCATGCATAAGGCATCCCGGTCTAGAAAGGGGCGCAACCGGCGGACCAGGTGAACCTGGTAAAAAGCTCTCCTGGAGATTTATTTATTTATTTATTTATTTATCAAACTTCTATACCGCCCTTCTCCCGAAGGACTCAGGGCGGTGTACAGCCTTCATTTAAAACAATAAATATACATATTAAAATAACCATTAAAAAGCTTATTCAATGAAAGGCCAGATTAAAACCGTCGATTGACCATAAAAATACCCAATAAAATTACCATTAAAAGTTTAAAATTTAAAATTTAGAATTTAAAAGTCAGGCCAGTCCTGCTCGGAAGAATAGATATGTCTTCAGCTCGGCGAAAAGTCCGGAGGTCAGGAAGTTGTCGAAGTCCTGGGGAAGCTCGTTCCAGAGGGTAGGTGCCCCACAGAGAAGGCTCTCCTGGGGTCGCCAGCTGACACTGTTTGGCTGACGGCACCCTGAGAGACCCTCTCTGTGAGGCGTGCGGGTCGGTGGGAGGCATGTGGTAACAGAAGGCGGTCCCAAGATATCCCGGTCCTATGCCATGGAGCGCTTTAAAGGTGGTAACCAGCACCTTGAAGTGCACCCGGAAGACCACAGGTAGCCAGTGCAGCCTGCACAGGATCGGTGTTATATGGGAGCCACAAGTGGCTCCTCTATCACCAGCAGCTGCATTCTGGACCAACTGAAGCCTCCGGGTGCTCCTCAAGGGAGCCCCATGTAGAGAGCATTGCAGTAGTCCAGGCGAGAAGTGATGAGGCATGAGTGACCGTGCATAAGGCATCCCGGTCTAGAAAGGCGCAACTGGTGGACCAGGCGAACCTGGTAAAAGCTCTCCTGGAGATTTATTTATTTATTTATTTATTTATTTATCAAACTTCTATACCGCCCTTCTCCCCAAGGACTCACGGGGGGGTACAGCCTTCATTTAAAACAATAAATATACATATTAAAATAACCATTAAAAAGCTTATTCAATGAAAGGCCAGATTAAAACCGTCGATTGACCATAAAAATACCCAATAAAATTACCATTAAAAGTTTAAAATTTAAATTTAGAATTTAAAAGTCAGGCCAGTCCTGCTTGTATAAAATAAATAAGTTTTCAGTTCGGCGGAAGGTCCAAGGTCAGGCAATTGGCGAAACCGGGGAAAGTTCGTTCCAGAGAGTAGGTGCTCCCACAGAGAAGGCTCTCCCCTGGGGTCGCCAGCTGACACTGTTTGGCTGACGGCACCCTGAGGAGACCCTCTCTGTGAGGCGTGCGGGTCGGTGGGAGGCATGTGGTAACAGAAGGCGGTCCCAAGATATCCCGGTCCTATGCCATGGAGCGCTTTGAAGGTGGTAACCAACACCTTGAAGTGCACCGGAAGACCACAGGTAGCCAGTGCAGACTGCGCAGGAGAGGTGTTACCGGGAGCAACGCGGTGCTCCTCAATCACCCGCAGCTGCATTCTGACTAACTGCAGTCTCCGGTACACTTCAAAGGTAGCCCCATGTAGAGAGCATTGCAATAATCCAGTCGAAGTGGCGAGCATGAGTGACCATGCATAAGGCATCCCGGTCTAGAAAGGGGCGCAACTGGTGGACCAGGCGAACCTGGTAAAAAGCTCTCCTGGAGATGGTCGCCAAATGATCTTCAAAAGACAACCGTCCATCCAGGAGAACCCAGATTGTGCACCCTCTCCATTGGGGCCAATAATTCGCCCCCAACAGTCAGCCATGGTTGCAGCTGACTGTACCGGGATGCCGGCATCCACAGCCACTCAGTCTTGGAGGGGTTGAGCTTGAGCCTGTTTCTCCCCATCCAGACCCGCATGGCCTCCAAACATTGAGACAACACTTCGACAGCTTCATTGGGGTGGTCAGGGGTGGAAATGTACAGCTGGGTGTCATCCGCGTACAGTTGATAACTCACCCCAAAACCACTGATGACCTCACCCAGCGGCTTCATATAGATGTTGAACAGGAGAGGCGAGAGAACCGACCCCTGTGGCACCCCACAAAGGAGGCACCTCGAGGTCGATCTCTGCCCCCCTGCCAACACTGTCTGCGATCGATTGGAGAGATAGGACAAGAACCACCAAAACACGGTGCCTCCCACTCCTAAACTCCCCAACCGTCGCAGCAGGATACCATGATCAATGGTATCAAAAGCTGCTGAGAGATCTAGGAGAACCAGGGCAGAGGAATAACCCCTATCCCGGGCCCTCCAGAGATCATCCACCAACGCGACCAAAGCTGTCTCCGTGCTGTATCCGGGTCAGAAACTGGACTGGAACGGGTCTAGATAGACAGATTCATCCAGGTATTGGGGTAACTGATGTGCCACCACACTCTCAACAACCTTCACCACAAAGTGAAGGTTGGAGACTGGACGATAGTTACCCAAAATAGCTGGGTCCAGGAGGCTTCTTGAGGAGGGGTCTCACCACCGCCTCTTTCAAGGCAGCGGAAAAACCCCTCCATCAAAGAAGCATTTATAATCCCTGAGCCAGCCTCGTAACCTCCCGGGTGGCCAGCACCAACCAAGAGGCACACGGGCCCAATAAACATGTGGTAGCATTTAGCCGTCCCAGCAACCTGTCCATGTCCTCGGGAGCCACAGGATCAAACTCCTCCCAGATGGTCTCAACAAGACTCGCCTCCATCACCTCGCCCGAAACTACCCAATTTTGGTCCAGACCGTCCCGAAGCTGAGCGATTTTGTCAAACAGATACCTGCTGAAATCCTCAGCACAACCCTGTAAGGGATCATCGCAATCCAGATGGTCGCCAAATGATCTTCAAAAGACAACCGTCCATCCAGGAGAACACCCAGATTGTGCACCCTCTCCATTGGGGCCAATAATTCGCCCCCAACAGTCAGCCATGGTTGCAGCTGACTGTACCGGGATGCCGGCATCCACAGCCACTCAGTCTTGGAGGGGTTGAGCTTGAGCCTGTTTCTCCCCATCCAGACCCGCATGGCCTCCAAACATTGAGACAACACTTCGACAGCTTCATTGGGGTGGTCAGGGGTGGAAATGTACAGCTGGGTGTCATCCGCGTACAGTTGATAACTCACCCCAAAACCACTGATGACCTCACCCAGCGGCTTCATATAGATGTTGAACAGGAGAGGCGAGAGAACTGACCCCTGTGGCACCCCACAAAGGAGGCACCTCGAGGTCGATCTCTGCCCCCCTGCCAACACCGTCTGCGATCGATTGGAGAGATAGGACAAGAACCACCAAAACACGGTGCCTCCCACTCCTAAACTCCCCAACCGTCGCAGCAGGATACCATGGTCAATGGTATCAAAAGCTGCTGAGAGATCTAGGAGAACCAGGGCAGAGGAATAACCCCTATCCCGGGCCCTCCAGAGATCATCCACCAACGCGACCAAAGCTGTCTCCGTGCTGTATCCGGGTCAGAAACCGGACTGGAACGGGTCTAGATAGACAGATTCATCCAGGTATTGGGGTAACTGATGTGCCACCACACTCTCAACAACCTTCACCACAAAGTGAAGGTTGGAGACTGGACGATAGTTACCCAAAACAGCTGGGTCCAGGGAGGGCTTCTTGAGGAGGGGCCTCACCACCGCCTCTTTCAAGGCGGTGGGAACAACACCCTCCCCCAAAGAAGCGTTATCAAATCCCTGGAGCCAGCCTCATGTAACTTCCCGGGTGGCCAGCACCAACCAAGAGGGACACGGGTCCAATAAACATGTGGTGGCATTCAGCCGCCCCAGCAACCTGTCCATGTCCTCAGGAGCCACAGGATCAAACTCCTCCCAGATGGTCTCAACAAGACTAGCCTCCATCACCTCGCCTGAAACTACCCAATTTTGGTCCAGACCGTCCCGAAGCTGAGCGATTTTGTCATCAGATACCTGCTGAAATCCTCAGCACAACCCTGTAAGGGATCATCGCACCCCTCCTGGTGAAGGAGGGAGCGAGTCACCCTAAACAGGGAGGCTGGGTGGTTCTCTGCTGACGCAATGAGGGTAGAAACATAGGCCTGCTTGGCCTCCCTCAATGCCACTAGTTAGGTCTGGGTAAAAGACCTAACTAGTGTACGGTCAGCTTCAGAACAGCTGGACCTCCAAGCGCTCTCTAGGCATCTTCTCCGGCGCTTCATCTCCCTCAGCTCCTCGGAGAACCAAAGAGCTGGTTGAGACCTACGCCGGGTCAGAGGCTGCAAAGGCACCACCCAGTCCAAGGCTCCCGCCGCGGCCTGTTCCCAGGCCGCAACAAGCTCCTTGGCCGAGCCGTGGGCCAGATCGCCAGGGAATGGCCCAAGCTCCATCAGGAACCTCTCCGGGTCCATCAGTCGCCTGGGATGGAACCAACGCATTGGTTCCATCTCCCTGCGGTGTTGAGTGGCGGTCCGAAAGTCCAGACGAAGGAGAGAGTGATCTGACCATGACAAAGATTCAGTGACTAATTCTCGTACTTCCAGATCACTCAACCACTGTCCAGAGACAAAAATCAGATCCAGTGTGCTTCCCCCAACGTGAGTGGGGCCGTCAACTAGTTGGGTCAGGTCCATGGCCATCATGGAGGCCATGAACTCCCGAGCCGCTGTTGATGACACACCGGCTGATGGCAAGTTGAAATCCCCCATGACCATAAGCCTAGGGGTATCAACCGCCATCCCGGCTATCATATAGATAATGTAAGGGCTATTGGGGCACTGGGAGATGGGGTGATGCCAGTTATCAACAGGAACATTTCTGTCCCACTCCATGATCATTTTTATTTTAGTTCCTAAGCATTTTGGTGAGGAGCCAAGCTGGGAAAGCATAATTGGAGAGAGCTAGGCCATTAGGCTGCTCCCCACCCCCCTTTTAACATCCAAGTGTGTAGAAACTCTTTTGTAAGCTGATTGCCCCACATTGACTATAATAACATTGGGTGACATTTCCAAAAGGCCTGCACTTTGCAGCAGGGGTGAAATGCTCCCGGTTCGGACCGGTTTGCCCAAACCGTAGTGATGGCGGCCGGTAGTTCGGAGAACCGGTAGCAATGGTGGCATGAGGCTCTGCCGTTGTTACTTCCTGGTTTTAAACAGGGAGCAACCTGTTTTTTACCCTCTGCGCATGCACAGAAGGGTCCAAAGGCGCACATGACACAGAGGGGTCCTACCGAACAGGTTGGGAAGGTAAGTAGATTTCACCCCTGCTTTGCAGGGATGACAGTTCATCCCTTTACTCCAAAGCAGCTTGCACAAAGTCAACTAAGGGGCGGCAGGGGGAGGATGGGAGATTCTGGCATCAGATAATATATATCAGGGCTAAAAGAATTATTCATGGTGCCTACAGCATTGCTGTAGCCTAATTTAGTCCTGAAAAACAACCGAGGGTATTTGCTAACACAGGAGTTGAGTTAACTGCGACAAGCTAATACTTTACAGGGAAAGCTTGGACTCTTTAGCTGTTCCTGTCAAGACAGCTCAGTATTAAAACTCCACAAATTACAAACCTTCAGGTTTATAATACTACACTTGAGATTACTTACATTAGATCAGGCACAAAGAATGGTAAGAGTAAGATAACCAGCACGTTCCTATTCTTCTGGTTGTTATTGTTGTTGAGTTACACAACAAAGCTTACCTTGTGTACGAACAGGAAAATAGGATCCCTAGATTAAAATGAAGTTGTTCGTTTCCTTTATCTCTTGAGTGGAACCTAAGTGGAATTCCATGTGAGCAGCATCCCAAAAAGGATATTGGTTAAGAGGAAGATTATATATTCGTTGTTCTGAGGGCTCTCATTTTAATTCAGCTTCTGCCTAATTAATTGATTCATTCAATCCTTTGAATCTTAGATGCATTAAGTGGGATGAAGAAATATCTCATTTTTCCTACTCCAAGACAAACTCTGGAGTCAGTATACCACAACAGATTGCCAGTCAGCGATCTCTTAAATTGATCTGTGCTCAGCAGTTGAATGATAAAGTATATGAAACTGCTTCATACTGACATAGATTATTGGTCAATCTACTTTCATCCAATCCTTTAACTTCATTTGTATTTCAATACTATTCATTGGTAAATTCTCACCTTTCTTTTTAAGATCTGTTTTGTGCCAAACATGTTTGTGTTCTGTCACCGAAGTATATTATTCTCTCATCGTGTAAGTAGCATAGTAATTTAAATGCATTATATTATTGGCGAATTACTAAAGTAAAAAAAAAATGTAGCCATTGTAATATTATACGGCAATCACAAATGTAACTGTAAAGAAACTAAATTCATTAATATTTGAATATTACTGAATTAACCAAAATAAATAATTCACATTATTCTTAAGATTTAAACGTTAAAAGCTCAAAAGTCATTTGTGCTCATTTTTTTACCTACAATCCTCTCCAAACCATGACTACTCTCCCTTATGAATAGTAAGTTTTAACGAGCAATATTAATAAAATAAAATATCATCATCTGGAATTTTAAGGAGATCGATAGAAATGCAGTTATTACTGAGTTTTCTTCTAGTACTTTAATTCTGATGATAGTTTTCAGATCAGAAACTGGAATTAGTTGTCTTGTTTTTCATTGATTATATGGTTTCTAGCTCTACACAACATATGAAGCATTCTGAATGATTTGTGCACAAGTGAGACTACAGAAACATTTTTTCAAGAACTTTTCTTATAAATATGGCCTTATTGTTTGAAAAAGCCTACTTGTTAGATTCCTGTCAAAAAGATTAAAGATAAATATGACCACAAGAGGGCAGACATATAAAAAAGATTTACAGGAACAACAGGCAAAAGACACTGTGTGATTATGCCCTATGCTTTTTCAATCAATATTCATTCAGAAAACTTGTGCATCTACAGCAGGGATCTCCAACCTTGGCAACTTTAAGCCTGGCAGACTTCAACTCCCAGAACCCCCCAGCCAGCAAAGCTTAAAAATGCTTTCCACTGTTATAGCAAAACCCCTAAGCATAATATGATCATCTAACCGCTTGGTCTAAAACTTGGCAACTCCAAATCTCAACCAGCAAATGCTCAGTCTTACATATAGGAAAAAAGAACCCAAACACTAAGTATATACTTGATGGACATTACCTTACAGATGACCCCCATCCCGTTAAAGACCTTGGAGTTTTCATGTCAAATGATCTAAGTGCCAAAGCCCACTGCAACTACATAGCAAAAAAAGCTCTAAGAGTTGTAAACCTAATCTTGCATAGCTTCTTTTCCAAAAACACTACACTACTAACCAGAGCATATAAAACATTTGCTAGACCAATTCTAGAATACAGCTCGCCTGTTTGGAACCCTCACCACATCTCTGACATCAATACAATTGAACGTGTCCAGAAATATTTTACAAGAAGAGTTTTCCATTCCTCTGAAAACAACAAAATACCTTATCCCACCAGACTTGAAATCCTAGGCTTAGAAAACTTAGAACTCCGTCGCCTTCGACAAGACCTAAGTTTAACTCATAGAATCATCTATTGTAATGTCCTTCCTTTTAAAGACTACTTCGGCTTTAATTGCAATAATACAAGAGCAACCAATAGATTTAAACTTAATGTCAACCGCTTTAATCTAGATTGCAGAAAATATGACTTCTGTAACAGAATCATCAGTGCTTGGAATACTTTACCTGACTCTGTGGTCTCTTCCCATAATCTTAAAAGCTTTAACCAAAAACTTTCTACTATTGACCTCACCCCATTCCTAAGAGGACCATAAGGGGCATGCATAAGCGCACAAACGTACCTACCGTTCCTGTCCTATTGTTTTTCTTTTCTTCTTCATATATATATATATATATATATATATATATATATATATATATATATATATATATATATATATATATATATATATATATATATATATAGGTTTTCTCCTGTAAAATTGGAAGTGTCTTGGCGACGTTTCGAAAAGTCTCATTAGTCATCTTCAGGCTTCAACCGTGCTTCTGGGAGCAATGTGTGATCGCAGCTGTTTCTTCCTTTTAACTGCTAGTGGGGGTTTGAACTGATTGGGTGGGAGCTTGGCTGTGCTCTGATTGGATGGGGGGTTTTCTGTGCTCTGATTGGCTGGGGGTGTGTCCTGTGTTGGTGGGGGCTTGGTTGTGCTCAGTCTAGTCTGTGCTGCAGGGGGATTTGAGCTGGTGAGCTGCATAGCTGTTGTTTGGCTTTGTGGTCGTGCCACATCTTCATAGTGGGTGCCAGTCTGCTGCATGAATGGATTGGAGGGGTTTGAAATGGCTAATGTTGCAGCTGCGGTCTGGCTTCTGGTCCTTGGTCGTGCTTCATGATCAGTGTGGGTTTGGGTCTGCTTTCTGGGTGGATGTGCGGTGATGACATCCTGTGTGGACCTTGTGAGTGTGGGTCTGGTGTCATTCCTCGTGTTAGGGACTCGTTTGTCAATAAGGGCGGGTTTCCAAATGGCTGGTAGGCGGGAGGTGTCATCTCGTTTGTTCATGCTGTGTGGGCGTTTTTCTATCTCAATGGCTTCTCTGATTATTCTGTTGTTAAAGTGTTCAGTTTTGGCGATAGTTCTGGTCTTTTTAAAGTCAATATCATGTCTTTAGCCATTTCAAACTAGCCATTTTAGCCAAATTAGCCATTTCAAACCCCTCCAATCCATTCATGCAGCAGACTGGCACCCACTATGAAGATGTGGCACGACCACAAAGCCAAACAACAGCTATGCAGCTCACCAGCTCAAATCCCCCTGCAGCACAGACTAGACTGAGCACAACCAAGCCCCCACCAACACAGGACACACCCCCAGCCAATCAGAGCACAGAAAACCCCCCATCCAATCAGAGCACAGCCAAGCTCCCACCCAATCAGTTCAAACCCCACTAGCAGTTAAAGGTTGAAGCCTGAAGATGACGAATGAGACTTGAACGTCATCAAGACACTTCCAATCTTACGGAAAAACCCGAACAACCAAAGACCTATATACAAACACCGTGAAAACCTCAGAAAACAAATATATATATATATATATATATATATATATATATATATATATATATATATATATATATATATATATATATATATATATATATATATATATATATATATATATATATATATATATATATATATATATATATATATATATATATATATATATATGCTTATACCTCCTAATATTTACTCATATATATGTTTACATACTATATAATCTTTTTGTATGATGCCTACATATATTGTTGTGACAAATAAAATAAATAAATAAATAAATAAATAAATAATCTTTGAAAAATCTTTCAGGACTAGCTCCCTTCCCAAACTATGGTCACTAGCACGGTCATCCCTGTCTTCAAAAAAGGAGACCCTAGCTTAGTTGAAAATTACAGACCAATTTCTTTATGCTGCGTCACCTGCAAAGTAATGGAATCAATCATCAACCAATCCATCACCCTCCACCTTGAAACAAACAACCTACTCTCTAATAAACAATTTGGTTTCAGAAAAAAAATATCCTGTAATTTGCAACTTCTTCACTGCAAAAACATATGGACTACAAATCTTGATCAGGGCAAAACAATAGATGCAATTTACATAGACTTCTTTAAAGCTTTTGACTCAGTAATACATGACAAACTTCTTCTAAAACTAAAATCCTACGGCATCTCCGGACCCCTCCATAATTGGATAACAGCGTTCCTGTCAAACAGACAAGTGGTCAAAATAGGCAGTGCCCTATCAAATCTCTCTCCTGTCAATAGCGGTGTCCTCCAAGGCAGCGTTCCAGGACCAACACTCTTCATATTATACATTAAGGACCTCTGTGACCATATTATAAGTAATTATGTTCTCTTCGCCGATGATGTTAAACTATTTAACGCTACCCTCCTTTTGAGTTCTATAGAATCATTTGTATATAGGCAGTTCATGATCGCATGGCAGATTGGACTTTGCAAATTAAGGCATCCATGTCACCGACCTGATTTTACGACCTTTTTTTGTGGGGGTTGTTAAGTGAATGACATGGTTATAAAGTGAGTGTCGGTGTCATTAAGCAAGTCAATGCAATTCCTATGGGTGGTTTTTTTTTTTCCTGGAAACCGACCAAAAAGGTGATAATTGCATCTGGTCATAAAGAAAGGTTTATCTATACTTTCTAAAGAATCAGCTGTTTAGTTACATTGTTCTATTTTAATTGACATAGCAACTTTTAATTGCACGGGTTTGTATGTGTGAATTACAATACAAAATATATAATTTATTATAATACAACATAATACAATGTAATAATAATTAATGTAATTAAATATAATTAATGAAATATAATTAATATACAAGTAGTCCTTGACGTACGACCACGACTGAGCTAAACATTTCTGCTGCTAAGTGAGACATTTGCTAAGTGAGTTTTGACCCATTTTATGACCTTCCTCGCCACAGTTGTTAAAGTGAATCACTGCAGTTGTTACGGTAGTAACACAGCTGTTAAATGAATCTGGCCTCTCCATTGGCTTTACTGGTCAGAAGTTTGCAAAAGGTGATCGCATGACCCCGGGACATTGCAATTATCATAAATATGAGTCAGTTGCCAAACATTTGAATTTTGATCATGTGATCATGGGGACGCAGCAACCGTTGTAAGTGTGCAGCGCAGTCATAAGTCACTTTTTTCAGTGCCGTTGTAAACTTTGAATTATCACAAAATGAACTGTTGGTAAGTCGCGGACCACCTGCAACTGATTTCTGGCCCTATTTTTATTTAGTGCTGGTAAATTTATTCTGTACAACAAGAAAAACCAATCTGTTTTCTTTCATAAGCATCATCACCTTCTTTTGGGGGAGGGAATAACTGCTGAGGTAGGAAGCAGGAATGCTAAAAGAAACTTTGTATCTACTGAAATATACAGTATCTCTTTGTATGCATAAAACTATTTTCTACTTATCTCTTTTTTTCCTGGTAGTAATACAGGCAGTCCTTGCTTAACAAGTGCAATTGGGGCTGTCAACTTTGTTGCTAAGTGATGCAGTCATTAAGTGACACTCCTGTCTTATAATGACAGTTAATCATTAAGTGAATCACCCTGGTCATTGAGTGCAATGTCACATCACCATGACTTGCAATTTTTGCTGGCTTCCCCATTGATTTTGCTTGTCAGAAGCCAGCTGTGAAGTTCTCAAATGGTGGTCATGGGATCCTTGTAGATGTGCACCAGTTGAAAGCTTCCAAATTGTGGTCACATGACAGTGGAGGTGCTGCAATGGCCTTAAGATCAAGAAATGGTCATAAATCTACATTTTCAGTACTGTCATAAGTTTGAATGGTTGCTGAATGAAGCAGATGTTAACCAAGGATTACCTTTAGTCTTTTTCATAGCCATAAACACATATCAAGACTAAAAACCTACTGAAATCGTATGAAATTATAAAAATTGAAACCTAATTAGAGAACAACAGCAAACAACTTAAATCAAAGAATCCTAGGGTGGAAGGGACCTTGGAGATCATGTAGTCCACCCCTTTGCCCAAGGCAGGAGACCTTATTGCATCTTGGACAAATGGCTGCCCAATCTTTTCTTGAAGACCGATGGAACACCCACTTCCAGTGATGGAGGCAAGCTGTTCCATTGATTAATTGTTCCTACTGTCAGGAAATTCTTCTTTAGTTCCAGATTGGATCTCTCTTTAATAAGCTTCCACCTATTACTTCTTGTCCTGCCCTAGAACAAATCAATCGTCCTCCTTCCTGTGATAGCCTCTCCAGTACTCCCGCCAGCTACATGTCACTCTTAATTCTTCTCTTCATTAGACGTGTCTAGTTCCCTTAACCATTCACCACATGATTAGGCTCCAGACTCCTTATCATATTTTTTGTTCTTCTCTGCGCTGTCTCACCATCTTTTTTTGTATCGTGGCAAACAGGACTGGATGGGAAATTCCAAGTGTCACCTCACTTGTGCAGTATAGAGCGGTACTGTCTTTTGTGACCTTGATGCTATCCTTCTGTTGATGCAGCCTAAGACTGCATTGGCTTTTTTTTTTTTGCAGCTGCAGCACATGGCTGGCTTATACTTAAGTGGTGGTCCACTAGAACAGGGGTCTCCAACCTTGGCAGCTTTTAAGACTTGTGGACTTCATCTCCCAGAATTGAAGTCCACAAGACTAAAGTTGAAGGTTGAGACCCTGCACTAGAACACCAAGATCTCTCTCAGAGATATTGCTTTGAGCCTGTGCATTTGGTTTTTCTTGTCTAACATCTTGCTTTTCTCATCAGTGAACTTGTAAAAAAGAGCCTAATTTTTTTTTTATTTGAGTTTATATCCCGCTCTTCTCCGAAGACTCAGGGAGGCTTACATTGTGTAAGGCAATAGTCTCATCCATTTGTATATTATATTCAAAGTCAACTTGTATTGGCCCCCCCCAACGATCTGGGTCCTCATTTTACCTACCTTATAAAGGATGGAAGGCTGAGTCAACCTTGGGCCTGGTGGGACTCGAACCTGCAGTAATTGTAATTGCAAGCAGCTGTGTGTTAATAACAGGCTGCATTAGCCTGTTGAGCCACTTCCCAGCCCAATGGGAACCTGTCATTGCCAATGCTCAAATCTGTCAAGATCCTTCTGTCTCATGAGTCTAATCTTCCAAAGTATTGGCAATTCCCGTTTGATGCTGTCTGCAAATCTGATGAGCGCCTCATCTATCGCCTCATCTAAATAATTTATGAAGATTTTGAAGAGCACTTGGATTTAGAACCTTGAGCTACCCCACTGCACGTTCCTTCCAGTAGATGCAGTTACATTAAAAACTACACATTGAATGTAGTTAGTCAATTGATTATCAATCTGGTGGTGGTACTTTCTGTCTCACATTGTTCCCCAAGAAGTAGGCTATAGTCTACTTTATTAAATGCTGTGCTGAAGTCGAAGTAAATTATATTCACAGCATTTCTCTGATCCACTAATTTAGTCACTTTATCAAAGAAGGCAATAAAGTTTGCCTAATGTGGTCTGTTTTTAACACATTCATATTGGCTTCTGGTCATTTCTTAGATGCTCACAAATCTGCTGCTTGATTTTCTTTTGCAGGATTTTCCAAGATATTGATGTTAAGCTGATTTGTCTGTGGTTTCCTGGATCTATTTTTTCCCCTCCTCTTGAAGATTGGAATCACATCAGCTCCTCTGGCAGTTCTCTCTTAACAATCCTTAGTTGCCTGTGATTCTCTGTGAATTAACTTGAGATGATTATTCAGTTCATTAACTGAGTTGATTAATTTGAATTAAAATGTATTTCAACATGTACTTTACATCTAATTTTAAGTTAAAAGAATAACTTCCATTAGTTCCTCACTACCTAGAGATCAGTTATATAGACAAGTAGAAAATTATTTCTTTCTTTCGCTTGAAATACCTTGCACTTTACAAATCAGTTAAAGTAAACTTGATTTGATTTTACATTCTTTGCTTTTTTTTTGTTATGAACAGAGTGATGATAATATAAAGAAAACCTAACAGCTGAAGTATTCTTGAAATGTTATTTTCCACTTCTATGCAATAGTTACATATTACTTTTGGAAGTAATTTTTACACAGCTTATGTCCTTATGAGGCATACACACAAATGCAACAGGCTGGTTTTTTTTCCAAATGGGGTTCCTATTTCTTTGCAACCATAACCCAGTGACATTTCCATTCCTTTAAGTGCATCGGCGTCTTCTCTTTCTTCATTCCCAAACAAAAAACCCCCCACTAAATGAGACTTTTAAAAAAATCACAGACCCTATGTCCTAGTGATTTCGCTCATCTTTACTTCATTGTAAGTCTATTTTAACCTAGTTTTCTAGTGAAATAAATGAAAAACCTTGAAAAATTGGAATGAATATGATTTGAGGCTGAAACATCGCACTTCAATAAGTACAATGAGTTTTCCAGTTCATCCTAGGCAGTGCTCTCATGAAAATCCAGTTTTTTAAATTGTTACAATAAATTGCCTTAACCTTAAGCCTCCATTTGCACCTATGGTTATGATTCATGGAAGTAGAAAAGGTCCATATAAGCACCATCATCCTATTATCGGAATAATAACATTTTAAAAACATTTTTGGTAGCCTTCCATTTATAATGCTCTTACGGTTGTAGAAGTAAGGATATTTGGTTGATGTTTTTGCATAGTACACATTCTTCTTTATATAGGCACAGCTAAAAATACACCTGACAACAATGCAGTGGTTATGGAGTATCAACTTAATGGTGAATTTGCATATCTTTGAATATTACTCAATCAAATTACTCAGACCTTGACTCCCAGCTGAACTTGTGAATTGTTTCCAATGAAAAGCTTGCTGTTTGAGATAATGACTCATCATAGGATCATCAAACATCCACTGAAGAAAAACAAAAAGCAAATTGCACATATAGCAATTTTAATCCATTCCATTTTAAATACCACAATAAATTTAATTTTCACAATAAATTAAATAGCCATATTTAGTTTACAAAATAGAATTACTTAGTGTGAAACCAGTATTTACAAACAATATACAATATGTACATCAAATTTTTGTCAACATACAAGCATAGAAGGGAGAAAAAAGACTTTCGTTTTGACACATGATTGACATGCTCTAAGTGCCAAGATGATCCATACAATTAAAAACAATAGTGCAAACTCACCACAGGAAATTTGAAACTATGTTGACTGGATGAGAAAGTTTCTCTTCAATACTAGGAAAAGATTTTTCAAAAGAACTTAGCATCATATAGGGTATAATCACACAGCAAACTTATATTGGCTTTCCATCCATTTAATCTGCATAATTGCCCCACCCCAATTCATGGAAGCAGTGAGAATTATTCATAAAGATCTTATTAGCCCCTTCTTGTTACCAAAATAGAGATTTCCTAGGGAGCAGTGATAAGCCATTATAAGCCTGCAGCATAAATGTATTCTCTTTATAGGACCAATATTCTTTTAGAGATATGTTATAATAGAAATATAATATTTCTAAACAATATTTAGAAATACAATATTGCATTGTAGATTTTTCAGAAATGAATTCTAATTGCAGTGATTTAGAATTGCAATGAATTTTAAAGCAATATTCTGCCTTTTTCCAGATACCTTTAATATTAAATTTTATGGAGCAAATAAGAGTGCTGACCCTTTGAACCGAGTAGCCGAGTTAATTTCTTTAAATGACATTTTCTCATTTAATTGTATAGCATAAAATGATGCAATTATGCAGAGAGTTTAACGTTATGCACTGTTCTGTAGAAAAATTGATCCCATCTTATATTTGGTCACACACTGCATATGTACAAGTATGCATGAAAAAAAGATTACTTTGATAACTGAGAGTATGAAAAGTGCATATTTTTTTTTAAATATACTCTAATAGAGATACGGTTGCATATCTCTGGGTGCAACACATAGTGTTGTAGGAAGTTTATCTTAGGGCCAGTTAAATGTCCTCCCTGTGATCTGGTAAAATTTCTGATTGAAAGGGTGAAAGAATTTGCGCAATTTGGTAATGACAGAGGCATCTACCTCTGGATGAATGCGTCCTTTGCTTCCCGCCAGGCACTTGTTAAAGACAATGTTAAATCGCAAGCAGTAAAACCCTCTGGTGGCATTGAAATACAAATTATATTGACTTATCCTTGGAGGAAGATTTAAGAACTTTTCTACCAGCTGGAGTTCTGGCAGCGGTTCTGTAATGAGACGATCACCATCCACAATATGAAACTGCTCTATGGGAAAGTATTTTAACCATCTCTCCAGATGCTTGGTGTAGATGCTGGTTCTTACTGCCTTGTATTTAGTGTTCACCTCACAGGTGTTAGAATCAATGGCCAACTTTTCAAATTTGTAGTAGGTCTTATTCTTCCTTTCCTTTCCCTCCAGCACCTGAGTGTAATCAGAAATAGCTCTTGTTGTGGGTTCCCTGACAATGATCAGTAATTTGATGGATGAGTTCATTTTATAAATCCTTTCAGGGACTTCCTCTGTGATAAAGTATGCAGGGCTTTTCTCAATGGTTATTTGATGAGGATATGAAAATGGCATTTTTTTCCTATACCACTCAATGCCCTTGGCATAGTTCTCATCATTGTCAAAGAAGTGTATTTCTTGAGAGGCTTTGACCACTGCTGGATGAAGATTGAGCATTTCTAGTAGTGCTCGAGTTCCTCCTTTCCTCACTCCAATTATTATGGCCTTGGGGATTTGCTGGACCAAACTGTGAAGTCGAATTTGCTCTTTGCTGGCATTACCCTTTCGGAATTCATGCAACAATCCACGCTTAAACTGTAGAGCTCTGAGTGGGATTTCATCCTGCCCATGGAGTCCAAATCGGCCTTCAATAGGGCAAATGGGTTGCAGTCTACAATGGGGGCAGGGGTGGGGGGAGAGAAAAGGGGAGGAGAAAAGGAGAAAAAAGCAGTTTGCATTAGTAACACTGAAATTTTACTAATCAGAAGCTCTATCACTAAAGTTAATGCTGTGTAAATGGGAATGGGCCGCCTAGCATTAAAGTTAGAGTGGAGATTGTGCTATGTGTGCGTGTGTGTGTCTATGCGTGTGTGCTCGTTCATTTATCTATCAATCCACACCAGACCAGCCTTGTAGATTATAGATCATCATCTACAACAAAGAGATCTTTATCCTGAAGGGGAGACATTTAGGATAGCAATAATAATTAATGGTATTAACAATAAATAATTAATTTATAATTAATTTTGGGATGATTCACATAGTCCTATTCATAAGGCAAGATATTGGTGTCTATTTTCATGGCAGGAATTGAATAGACAATATACAATTTGTTTGCTCATTTATAAACTAGCAAAAACCCCTACTAAATTATGTATTTGTTCTATTCTCAGAAAGTTCCACATTGAAACACTTTTTGTTTTCAGTTACATTTTGGAAGATGGGCATGTTTTTGGCACTCATGTATGTTAACGACATTGTGAAATGTTGGCAGTGTTATTATTATTATTTTTTATTATTATTTATTGAATTTTTATACCGCCCTTCTCCCGAAGGACTCAGGGCGGTGTACAGCCGGAGATAAAATACAAAATATGTACAATTAAAACAAATTAAAACATAGCAAAATTACAAAAACGGCTAATAATTAAAATTAAATTTAAAATATTTAAGAATATTAATAAAACCCCAATTTAAAATCAAACTATTATGCCAGTCCGCTTGAATAAATAACTATGTTTTAGCTCACGACGGAAGGTCCGAAGATCAGGCACTTGGCGTAGGCCAGGGGAGTTCATTCCAGGCGTCGATGCTCCCAGAGAAGGCCCTACCCTGGGGCCGCCAGCCGACATTGTTTGGCGGACGGCACCCTGAGGAGACCTCTCTATGAGAGCGTCTGTCAGTGGGAGGCATA
Organism: Ahaetulla prasina; assembly: GCF_028640845.1. Classification (NCBI taxonomy): domain Eukaryota; kingdom Metazoa; phylum Chordata; class Lepidosauria; order Squamata; family Colubridae; genus Ahaetulla; species Ahaetulla prasina. Next base: position 115,508,309 of record NC_080539.1, on the reverse strand, counting down.
GGGTAACAGCAGGCGGTCTCGTAAGTACCCGGGTCCTAAGCCATGGAGCGCTTTAAAGGTGGTAACCAAAATCTTGAAGCGCACCCGAAAGACCACAGGAAGCCAGTACAGACTACGGAGCAGTGGTGTTATATCTATATCTATCTATATTCATTCTCTCCCCTCCCTCCCTCCTCCCTGTAATTTATAAGGCAGGTGTGCAAACACTTAGTTCTGCAAGCTTGCCTTGGACTCCCTTATGTAATTTGGAACAATTCAAACCTACTTTCTGAACCTGGATCTAAGCCTATCAAATTTAAAAATCCAGGCAAAATAAATTGCTTGACTATTCCTACATTAGACTTTACTATGTACTTATTGTATGCCTCAAAGTGAATGAAGTGGTATCTTTTCTGGTCTACAGAAGTTGTACATTAATGTAACATTTGAGAATTTTATTACTGCAACATGGTAAAATCAGAGGAGAAAAGGAGAAAAAAGCAGTTTGCATTAGTAACACTGAAATTTTACTAATCAGAAGCTCTATCACTAAAGTTAATGCTGTGTAAATGGGAATGGGCCGCCTAGCATTAAAGTTAGAGTGGAGATTGTGCTATGTGTGCGTGTGTGTGTCTATGCGTGTGTGCTCATTCATTTATCTATCAATCCACCAGACCAGCCTTGTAGATTATAGATCATCATCTACAACAAAGAGATCTTTATCCTGAAGGGGAGACATTTAGGATAGCAATAATAATTAATGGTATTAACAATAAATAATTAATTTATAATTAATATTGGGATGATTCACATAGTCCTATTCATAAGGCAAGATATTGGTGTCTATTTTCATGGCAGGAATTGAATAGACAATATACAATTTGTTTGCTCATTTATAAACTAGCAAAAACCCCTACTAAATTATGTATTTGTTCTATTCTCAGAAAGTTCCACATTGAAACACTTTTCGTTTTCAGTTACATTTTGGAAGATGGGCATGTTTTTGGCACTCATGTATGTTAACGACATTGTGAAATGTTGGCAGTGTTATTATTATTATTATTTATTATTATTATTTATTGAATTTTTATACCGCCCTTCTCCCGAAGGACTCAGGGCGGTGTACAGCCGGAGATAAAATACAAAATATGTACAATTAAAACAAATTAAAACATAGCAAAATTACAAAAACGGCTAATAATTAAAATTAAATTTAAAATATTTAAGAATATTAATAAAACCCCAATTTAAAATCAAACTATTATGCCAGTCCCGCTTGAATAAATAACTATGTTTTTAGCTCACGACGGAAGGTCCGAAGATCAGGCACTTGACGTAGGCCAGGGGGGAGTTCATTCCAGAGCGTCGATGCTCCCAGAGAGAAGGCCCTACCCCTGGGGGCCGCCAGCCGACATTGTTTGGCGGACGGCACCCTGAGGAGACACTCTCTATGAGAGCGTACGGGTCAGTGGGAGGCATAGGGTAACAGCAGGCGGTCTCGTAAGTACCCGGGTCCTAAGCCATGGAGCGCTTTAAAGGTGGTAACCAAAATCTTGAAGCGCACCCGAAAGACCACAGGAAGCCAGTACAGACTACGGAGCAGTGGTGTTATATCTATATCTATCTATATTCATTCTCTCCCCCTCCCTCCCTCCTCCCCTGTAATTTATAAGGCAGGTGTGCAAACACTTAGTTCTGCAAGCTTGCCTTGGACTCCCCTTATGTAATTTGGAACAATTCAAACCTACTTTCTGAACCTGGATCTAAGCCTATCAAATTTAAAAATCCAGGCAAAATAAATTGCTTGACTATTCCTACATTAGACTTTACTATGTACTTATTGTATGCCTCAAAGTGAATGAAGTGGTATCTTTTCTGGTCTACAGAAGTTGAACATTAATGTAACATTTGAGAATTTTATTACTGCAACATGGTAAAATCAGAGGAGAAAATATGTATTTGTAAATGCATGTATATTATGCATATACTTGCAAAGCATGACCTCATAAAATTAAATCTCCATCTCATACTTTGCTGTATTTATTTCCATGTATTAAATACTGCACTGTGGTGAAACTGTACTATATGTATCTGCATTTTTACATATCAGTGTATATTGTAAGCATATTTTTTAAAGAAGCAAACAGCTCTTGGCTGGGATAATTATTTTTACTTATTCTTTTTTGAAGAACTGCTTCAAAATCAACTGCTGTCCAACGAATACTAGCTAAAACCAATCTACATATGTGTTTCAAATTATGTGCGAACAATATATTGAGATGATGAATAAAAAATAAACTGCAATCCAGATCAAATTGCAGTGCAGGTATAAAATAGATTTCACTTTAACTCCTTGTGCCTTTTCTTATTGAAAATACCAGCCTTGAAGCTGTACCTACTATCCCATTCCTTATATTAGGTATTTTTGCTATTTGGGATGAAGGCATTTTCAAAGAAAAAAAAAAGTTAATTATCCGTCTCTATGTTTCATTCTTGGAAATGGTGTGGCCCAGAAATGCATCCATTTAGAAGGAACTGTATAACGTCTTACACACTCTGTTTTTTAAATTTGGTACTGTAAAGTGTATTGTGTAGTCTGATCCTAAAACAAATGTTGGTAACTTGAGAAGAATATATTCTTTACTTTAACTTTACTGCAAGCCACAAGTTTTTCACACCTTAATATCCTGGGAGAAAAACATTTTATTTTCTAGAACCGTAATGTTCTTTTGCCTTGGAAAATTATTTTTGCTTTCTGCACAAGAATATATTCTTCTCCCCACCATCATATTTAGGATAAAATTGAATTAGATTTTTTTTAAAAAAAGCTAATGAGCTTGTTAACCAGGAAACACACACACACACATAACACATAACTATAGTGACCAGACGTCCTGCTTTTGGCGGGACAGTCCCGCTTTTCAATAATTTGTCTCGCGTCCCGCTGCAATTCCAAAAAGTCCTGATTTTTTTTTGTTTCACTCCCATTCGGAAAATGGGAGGTGGCAACGCAAGAGAAGGAGGCGGAGAAGGGGGAGTGGCGGAGAAGGGGGTGCGAGAGGGAGGAGAGATGCCGCTTGACTTCACCCGAGAGGAAGAAAAGAGCGGAGACGAGAGCTGAGGAGAGCCGAGCCTGCCTGGAAGAGCGGAGAAGCAGCAGCCGCTCCTCCTCCTTCAGGCAGGTGGCAAGACTCAGCGCGCATGCGCAGCCCCCCCCGCCCCCCATCAATGGTGTCCCGCTTTGCCATGGCTGAAATCTGGTCACTTTACACATAACATTAAAAAGACTTAAAAGTTCACTTTTTACTTATTGCTCATCAGTTAAGATCTAATCAAATACAAAAACCTTATATTGTTACATTGTTTCATATTATGTGCTGTAAGAAGAGCATGTCCCAGTTCCTAAATATACATGCAGGCCAGGGAGGAACAACGTCACACTCTGTATGCTACACATGTATTTCACATGCACTTACGTTGCTCACAGGCACTGAATTCATATTGTTTAAAGTAAGGGTGCCCAACTTTAGCAACTTGAAGATGTCTGGACTTCAACTTTCAGAATTCCCCAGCCAGCATTAGAGTTGAAGTCCACAAGTCTTAAAGTTGCCAAGGTTGGGCACCCCTACTTTAAATATTAACAGATAAATCTAAAACATATATTTTGTACAAAATGATCAGAATTTACCCATGACACTTTTTTTTACCTTGGGACTGAGGGTGAGTGGATCTAAACACACTAACTAATAGCTAATATTGTGTACTCGTATGATGATTTCCCTCCATTCCTGCCTCTAAATAACATATCCTCCATTTCACAAAAAACCTCCCCAACCTTTCAGGGATTACTTGGTGGAGCATGTCTTAAAGAAAATGAAAAACATGGCTTCTTTCCTCAGTCCATTAATGAGAATTTTTTAGTCCAAATCTATGACTAGAAAAAGCCTTCCTTTTCAAGGCAGCAGATTCTAAATTCAATACCGACATCATACAATTAAGGTAGTCTCAAGGTACAGAGTTTATTTAGAAAACATTTTAAAAGTTTAGCTTAAAAATAGAATTATCTGGGGACCATAGATCTCATAGCCAACTAATGAAGTATGTGTCATAATGTCATAGCACAAATTCTGCAACTTCTACATGACCATATAAAGGCAGTTTTGCCTCCTGACATTATTGTGACTTGTAGATTCTGGCGTTATAGTCATGGTAGGCATATCTATTCAAATAGAGAACTATTTCTGATTCTTGCCACTTGTATGTTTTCCTAATTGTATTTTGTCTTCCAATCCACTTTCTGTGAAATTCTCACTTGTCGTGCACTGGTGCTAGGGGAAGGAATAGAGGCTAAAAAACTACAGAACTACCTGCTTTATTCTAAATGTAGTGCATCAGAATCCTACCTGAGGACCTCAGGTTTTTTTTAAGGGAACATAAAATGTCAATTTTGGGCAGAAATAAAACAACAAAGATACATGGATGAGCATATGGCAAACATGTCAAGAAAGGAATTGGCTATTCTGTGCAATACACCATACAGAGCTGTAATTTAGAGCTGAAGTATTTAAGAGCCTGGTTACTTGAGGACTGAAGGGCGATAAATTGATGATAATAGAAATTGGATGGAGCTTGTTCATGCAATAAAGGAACAGAATTTTCTTTTTTCTCTGCTTTTTTTCCCTGGTTCTGGGGAGAGGTTTTAGGGTTTTCTTTATTTTTCTAAAGCCAAGTTAAGCCTATTTGGAAATTTTTCTACAGTTTTTAATATAGTATATTAAAAACAATATATTAAAATACAGTATATTCTGGCCTCAAAATGGCAGGAAACTATGCCACCCCTCATTGGTAGTAGGAAGGGATACTAAGAACTACTGAGAAATCTGGGCTCTCACCGTCCATTTGATGTAGAGCAGCCTCAGTAGGGGAGAATTACAATTACTGCAGGCTCGAATCCCACCAGGTCCAAGGTTGACTCAGCCTTCCATCCTTTATAAGGTAGGTAAAATGAGGACCCAGATTGTTGGGGGGGCAATAAGTTGACTTTGTAAATATACAAATAGAATGAGACTATTGCCTTACACACTGTAAGCCGCCCTGAGTCTTCGGAGAAGGGCGGGATATAAATGTAAATTAAAAAAAAAAATTATCAAATATGGGCCTTACAAAGGAGAGAGAGTTACATCAGAGGGGGACTTAAAATAGGAGGGAAAGTGTGATTTTGTTATTCTTTGGCTTCATTTCCTGACTTAATTTCTTCATACCTAATCCTCTAACACAGTTCTTAGCTCTTCTGTAACTGCTGCTTTCTGTTGATTGATTAGTGCTCATGCCACAATACAAGCACTGAGTTGTATAGATCCAGCAGGTGGGATACAGAAGGTATGACATTAATGTGCCCAAGATCTGTTTCAATGGGTGTAAAAGATATTACAAGGGATAGGATGTCCATATTTTTGGATCATCAGGGTAGAATTCACTGATGACTACGTATCCATCACGCACAATGAGAGAGAAAAATAAAATCATTCCTTTTTCCCATTAGCATATTATATATGGATCTGCTGGAAGTCACCACTGCAGAAGTTCAAGAGTCAAGTACTGTGTCTGGGTAATTTTATGACCATTAATAACATTTGTAGCTAGGCAAGCCTAGATTGGGGGAAAGGTTAATTAAATTTCATGCCTGAGGTCATAGGCCAAGTTCCAGCAAGAAACAAGAAGGAATTTCTGTCCACTCTATGTAACTACATAATTGCCCGGGACCATTTTGCATATCTTCACAATGTAGGATTTTGATGGTACATGATGGTAGGAAGCAAGCGAGGCTAGGCACATCCTTTCTCTTTTTGAATGAAATTAGGCAATGATTCTTACAAATGAGTGAATGTGAGAAAACACAATATCCCTCATTGAAGTGCAATGTAAGATTAATCTTTCGTGTTACCTAACTGTGTATTTAGTTTATTTTCATTAACTGTTGAAAAATAAAGATTATAAACAGCAAACAAACAGACCAAAGTCATAATTATATTAGAAAGCTGACAACTTACCTGAAAAACACTGTGTTCTCAATTGTTCAAAATATTTCAGTCTTTCCCAATCTCCCACTCATTTTTTCCTGCTTAGTAGGCTCATATAAGCTTTTATTTTATTTTTTAAAAATCTGTTTTATCCTAAATGGAGGAAAAATACAGATGCCCCAGAAACCAAAAGGGAATGTAATGTTGTTGCCCAGGTAAAACATAGATGAATATTTCCATATGATTTTTTTACATGCACAAATATGTGCAACCTAGGGGTGAAATGCTCCCGGTTCGGACCGGATCGCCAAATCCGGTAGCTATAGCGGCAGGTGGTTTGGAGAACCAGTAGCAAAAATCCCTGTCCCCCGCCCCCCGATGCCCAGCTGAGCTGTGCGATCAAAAGAGGTTTTTTTTTAAAAAAAAGCACGAAATTTTCGGCTGAAATAATGCTTTTAAAAGTAAAAAAAAAGTCTCTGATGATTGCGTAGCTCAGCTGGGATCATCAGCTGGGATCATCAGAACCTTTAAAAGCATTTTTTCTACAACCTATCGTAAAACCTACAATCTATTGTAAAAAATACTTTTAAAAGGTTCTGACGATCAGGCAACTCAGCTGGGATCGTCAGAACCTTTCAAAAGCATTTTTAAACAACCTCTTTGGCCGAAGAGGTTGTAGAAAAAATGCTTTTAAAAGTTAAAAAAAAAAGTTGGCCACACCCATCCAGTCACATTATTCCCCACACACACCAAGCCACGCCCACAGAACCGGTAGTAACAAATTTTACATTTCATCACTGGTGCAACCCAATTAATAGATCAAGGTAATTCACATAAAAAGCTGTGCAGTACATTTGGGGACAAACAGCAGCTAATGGTGCAAGTCTGGCAAGAACCATTATGAAAAGGAGAGGTTTAAATTTTGCATATGAAGATGCATATCTTTTCTGGAATAATACAACAACCAATATTTTCTTTTTAAAAAATGTCCTATTTGAGGGACTGCTACTCCCTGGTTTCATCTGTCTGCCCTACCAGATCTAGTAAGAAGGTACATTATGGGTTTCATTGCCTAGGGAACTATTTAACAGGCCGTACACAACAGTTCTTCTCTGCAGTGGTGCCCATTGTGAAATTTTCTCCCCTCCTCTAAGATGATGTTGGGCTCATCTATTCTCAGCTACCAAAGGTCCAGGGTTGAAATTCAGCAATTAAAAGAAAGAAAGTCTATTTGATGAAAGATTTATGTATCAAAGTTGCTTCTGAAATCCATTTGGAGGCAATTAATATCCTAAAATAGTAATTAAAATTATGTATAATATTGTAAAGCCTCCATTCAAAAACAGCATTCCAAGTTTTAAGATGATAAAGAGAGTTTAGTTTTTTACAGAATTTTAGTTTGTTAGCCTAATTGAATAAGTCTTTTAATAGTGTTTTTAATTTTTGTATTCGTGTTTTATTCGGCTGTAAACCGCACTGAGTCCTTCGGGAGAAGGGCGGTATACAAATCAAAATAATAAATAAATAAAATAAATAAAGGAGCAAACATACACATTGCATGTACTGTATTTGGTCAATTACAGTTGTGTTATTTCTTAGATCCAGTTGCATTAATGCCAAATTCATGATTTGTATAAAAATTCAAATCACTGGCTGAAAAAACAAACCAAAATAAAGCCAAGCTGATTAACTATTTACACTTATTTAGTACATTTAGGACTTATCCTTCTTCATTATGGAATACTAGTTAGCATATATAAGTTCCAGATGGGTTCCCATTTGTACACTGGATACATGTAGAGCAGCTTAATTTTATCTCAATCTTTTATACCTGTGTCACCAAATCATACTATGGGACCCAGCATATGAGCTCCATTACCCCATAGCATCCTGACAGGTTCTGGAGAACTGGGAGCAGAAATTTTGGGCAGTTCGGAGAACCAGCAAATACCACCTCTGGCTGACCCCAGAGGGGGGGGTGGGAATGAGATTTTGCAATATCCTTCCCCCAGGAGTGGGGAGGGAATGGGTATTTTGCAATATCCTTCCCCTGGAGTGGAGAGGGAATTGGTATTTTGCAATATCCTTCCCCTGGAGTGGAGAGGGAATGGGTATTTTGCAATATCCTTCCCCTGGAGTGGGGAGGGAATGGAGATTTTGCAATATCCTTCCCCTGGAGTGGGAATGGAGATTTTGCAATATCCTTCCCTTGTCAGGCCCAAGCCATGCCATGCCTGCCACACCCACAGAACCAGTAATAAAAAAACTTGGATTTCACTACTGCAAAGGTCCCTCAAGAATTTGTTGTGCCAGCAGCCCTGAGGACTCCAGCGGATGGGCGAGCTAGTGAAGTGCCTCTACTATACTATCTACTTTTACTTCAGCTCAGATTTTTTAATAGTTTTAGATGTTTTACTTGCTAACAATTATAATACTGAACTTTAGTATTGATTGATTTTTTTCACATTGTAAGCTATCCAGGGTCACTTGTTTTGTAAAATGGGTGGCTATGTAACTTAGATAAGTAAACTAATAAATAAATGCTTTTTAAAAATTTTTTGAGGCTGCCTAGAGTCTCTATGACTGGGCAGCAGCTTTTTTTTTTAAAAAAATGTGCATTTAAAAAGAAAATGGCTGACCAAAAGAACAAACATTGTGGAGTCCTTGGTGCTCTCTGAGTGAACATGTTTCATTAGCTGATTAGGTAACATGATTACCTACCTGGCAATGTTACCTACCTGGCTAATGAAAGTTATGCACCAAAGCATCAAGGACTCCATAGTTCAACTCTGAGCTACATATATTGACTTCTACTGGGCGCAATTAAAAGCTAAGAGGGAAACAAAAGGACCAGAATTTATCCCAAAAATGCTTTTTCAAGAGGCAACTGGAGTTTCTTTTTTTTTTCTTTGAAGATCTTTTGCCTCTTCTCCAAGAAGTTTGCGGCCTCTGACCCGGCGTAGATCTCAATTGGCTCCCTGGTTTTCTGAGGAGCTGAGAGAGATGAAACGCCAGAGAAGATGCCTAGAGAGTACTTGGAGGTCCAGCTGTTCCGAAGCTGATCGGACACTAGTGAGGTCTTTTACTAAGACCTACCTAGTGGCAATGAGGGAGGCGAAACGTTCTTACGTTTCCACCCTCATTGCATCGGCAGATAACCGCCCGGCCGCCTTGTTTCGGGTGACCCGTTCCCTCCTTCATCAAGAGGGACGGGATGACCCTTTACAGGGACGAGCTGAGGAGTTTAACGGTTATCTATACGATAAAATCGTTCAGCTTCGGGATAGTTTGGACCAAGATTGCGATGATCCAACCGAGATGACGGAGACACGTCTTGTTGAGGCTATTTGGGATGAGTTTGATTCTGTGGCTCTCGAGGACGTGGACAGGTTGCTGGGGAGGTTACATGCAACTACATGTTTACTGGACCCGTGTCCTTCCTGGTTAGTGCTGGCTGCTCAGGAAGTGACACGAGGCTGGCTCCAGGGGATTATAAATGCTTCTTTGGTGGAAGGGGTTTTCCCCGCCGCCTTGAAAGAGGCGGTGGTGAGACCTCTCCTCAAGAAGCCTTCCCTGGACCCAGCTATTTTGGGAAATTATCGTCCAGTCTCCAACCTTCGCTTTGTGGCGAAGGTTGTAGAGAGTGTGGTTGCATGGCAGCTCCCCCGGCACCTGGAGGAAGCTGTCTATCTAGACCTGTTCCAGTCCGGCTTCCGACCCGGTTACAGCATGGATGACCTCTGGAGGGCCAGGGACAGGGGTTGCTCCTCTGCCTTGGTCCTATTAGATCTCTCAGCGGCTTTTGATACCATCGACCATGGTATCCTGCTGCGCCGCTGGAGGGATTGGGAGTGGAGGCACCGCTTATCGGTGGTTCTCCTCCTATCTCTCCGACCGGTCGCAGACGGTGTTGACAGGGGGGCAGAGGTCGCCCGCGAGGCGCCTCACTTGTGGGGTGCCTCAGGGTCGATTCTCTCGCCTACCCTGTTCAACATCTATATGAAGCCGCTGGGCGAGGTCATCAGTGGTTTCGGGGTGAGTTATCATCTGTACGCTGATGATACTCAGCTGTACTTTTCCACCCCGGACCACCCCAACGAAGCGGTCGAAGTGCTGTCCCGGTGCCTGGAAGCTGTACGGGTCTGGATGGGGAGAAACAGACTCAAGCTCAATCCCTCCAAGACGGAGTGGCTGTGGATGCGGCACCCGGTACAGTCAGCTGCATCCGCAGCTGACTGTTGGGGGCGAGTTAGTGGCCCCAAAGGAGGTGGTTCGCAACTTGGGCGTCCTCCTGGATGGACGGCTGTCCTTTGATGAACATCTGGCGGCCGTCTCCAGGAGGGCCTTTTACCAAGTTCGCTTGGTCCGCCAGTTGCGTCCCTTCCTTGACCGGGATGCCTTATGCACAGTCACCCACGCTCTGGTTACGTCTCGGTTGGATTACTGCAATGCTCTCTACATGGGGCTGCCCTTGAGGTGCACCCGGAGGCTGCAGTTAGTCCAGAATGCGGCTGCGCGAGTAGTAACGGGAGCCGTTCGTGGCTCCCACGTAACATCACTGCTCCGTAGTCTGCACTGGCTTCCTGTGGTCTTTCGGGTGCGCTTCAAGATTTTGGTTACCACCTTTAAAGCGCTCCATGGCTTAGGACCCGGGTACTTATGAGACCGCCTGCTGTTACCCTATGCCTCCCACCGACCCATATGCTCTCACAGAGAGGGTCTCCTCAGGGTGCCGTCCGCCAAACAGTGTCGGCTGGCGGCCCCCAGGAGTAGGGCCTTCTCTGTGGGAGCATCGACGCTCTGGAATGAACTTCCCCCTGGCCTACGTCAAGTGCCTGATCTTCGGACCTTCCGTCGTGAGCTAAAAACACACTTATTTATTCAAGCGGGACTGGCATAATAGTTTTGATTTTAAATTGGGGTTTTATTAATATTTTGAAATTTTAAATTTAAATTTTTAATTATCAGCCTTTTTGTAATTTGCTATGTTTTAAATGTTGGTTTTAATTGTATATATCCTGTGTTTTATCTTTGGCTGTACACCGCCCTGAGTCCTTTGGGAGAAGGGTGGTATAAAAATTTAATAAATAATAATAATAATAATAATAATAATAATAATAATAATAATAATAATAATAATAATAATAATAATAATAATAATAATAATAAAAAAAAAAAGTTTCAAAAGCTGAAGAAGCTTCTTGGATGAAAAGCGAAATGTCTTCAAAGAAAAATAAAAAAGTTCCAGTTGCCTCTTGAAAAACAACTTTGGGACAACTATGATTTGGATGTCCGAGAATCTCCATAGACCAGAACTCATCGTCTCCAGAGACCTACATCCAGATAAACAGGAATTAATGCTAGACAAATGATCAAGCCAAAAATAAAAATCTTAATCCAGGAAATACCAAAGAGAAAACCACAGCCCCACCAACACTGGCAGGGCAAACTATTGAATATAAACAGGGAGCAAACCTTACACTCACTAGCACTGATGATGTAACCTGGTCAGGCAATAAAATGTTTGCAAGAAAACAACCAATCTTAAAGAATACCAATAGCTCCACAATTCAGCCCTAACTTACACATATATTCTCATCTATTAGAACAAACACTGGATGTTACAAGAGGCAAAACTAAACTAATTGGAAGGAGCTACACAACCATCTTAACCAGTATGCCTGATATCCTAATATACATAAAGTGCTGGAGATACACATATGTCTTATTCATTTTGTTTAATAAACCTTATACCTGGCTTGCAAACGGCATGGGCTGTGGGGTTATATATTTAGCATATGGGAAATGTCAGGTAAATCTACATTTGCTAGACACAATGCAGTCCTGACAGCTAGATTGCTAGTTCATTCTGTTTGGTGCTTGCTTGCCTATCCTTGGTGCATCATGGGGGGCAAACTAACTTTACACTGTGGGGTAATGGAGTTTATATGCTGGGTCCCATAGTATGATTTGGTGACGCAGTTATAAAGACTGAGGTAAAATTAAGCTGCTCTACATGTATCCAGTGTCCAAATGGGAACCCATCTGGAACTTATATATGCCAACTAGCATTCCATAATGAAGAAAGATAAGTCCTAAATGTACTAAATAAGTGTAAATAGTTAATCAGCTTGGCTTTATTTTGGTTTGTTTTTTCAGCCAGTGACTTGAATTTTTATACAACTCATATGAATTTGGCACTAATGCAACTGGATCTAAGAAATAACACACCTGTAATTGACCAAATACATGCAATGTTTATGTTTGCTCCTTTACTATCTAAATACAGTCTCAGCCTGGAATTCTGTTTTTGAATGGAGGTTTTACAATACTGTACATAATTTTAATTACCATTTTAGGATACTAATTGCTTCCAAATGGATTTCAGAAAGCAACTTTGATACATAAATCTTTCATCAAATAGACTTTCTTTCTTTTAATTCTGCCATTTCTTGGAGCAACTTAACTGTCATAAAACAGAAAAAAGGATTTGATAATTAAGTCTTAGTTCCATATTCTATATGAAATTGAAAGTTAAGTTGTTTCCTGTAATTCAAAGCCAAAAATGTTGGGCATTAACAGGAATAATAAACAGAACTGGCCCTAGTTTTATATCCCACAATTGCCCTGAAAATAATCATTTCCAGCAAGATCTTTTCATTTCACTATATCCATCTCAAGGGGAATTTTTTTTTTTTTAAAAAAAGACGACTAAAATCTAATTAACAGAGTTTAAAATATGCTTTATATCCTTCAGCAACCTTTTTAGTGCAAGAAGATCCAAGACTGACAAACAAACTTTGCAGGCTTGTGTGGAAGTTTAATTACCACTGTACCATCTTAATTGCTCACCCATAAATATCAGAAAAGAAAATGTAGAAGATTTTGAAACTTGTTTATTGAAACTTGAAGTTAGCCTGCTATTGTACACAAAAGCTGACCTACTGTGGTGACATATTTACTGTATGGAGCTTTACATTCATTCTGAACACAAATGCCAGTGCACATAGAATATAAATGGACATGGACCAAGGTACTGGGTTCAGCAAGCTTCTTCAGTTTCCCCTATCTTTATACAGAAGGAAACTAACAATGAAAATCAATACTACAGCAGATTGTCTTTTTAAATGCTAGCAGCGAGACAAAGAGCTAGAAACCTATTCAGTTATATTCAATGCTTAAGAGGAAATTGGAGTGGGTGGAGGGAGGTGGGGAAAGCACCTACAGCCATTTATAATTAATGATGTCACAGGGACATGCTAATTTAATGACTTACCTATCCAAACTCCCAACTCTGGCAACTAGATAGAGAAGGCTTCCAATAGCAAGGCTGCCTAGCACAAGGAGCTTCTGTCTCAGCAACGCCTGCTGTTTGAATAGCATGGCCCTCCATCAATCTTCAGGACTTCTTCAGTCTGCAGACACCAAAAATATATAAACCACTCCTGAGCAAGAGGCAACATACAGAGAAACATTTCTTAACAGGCAGTCAAACAGTTTCTGTTTTTATATGGTATCAAACTAAGAATTTACCATATTCCACGAATCCTGTAATTAATGGATAATGTGCCAGATTTTTACCGCTTCCAAATTTAGACTTGCATAAAGTCCTTGGTAGGCTTTCCCATAAGGTCAGCAGACATATCAGTTTCACCTCTGCTGTTAAGATTGTTTTGAGCAAACAATTCAACCTGCATTTTTCTGACATCAACATATTAAAGGAAGGCAGATAAGGGACACAGAAATATGTAAATATTTTGCTTTATAGCTTTTGTTTCAGTGGGAACAAATTAGGTGTTTTGATGATAAATTGCTTGTATGTGGGTCAGGTCAAATTATTACAATGTGGGACTGATGGGATGAATTAAAATCCAGTATGGATAAGCAAAAACTCCTGCACCACAAGGCTTTTACTTGTCACTGTTTTATTCATATACCGTTTTCCCCAGCAAGAGTTATTTCTACTGCCAAAGTCTCATTTACCATAGCTTGGTTTAACATCCCTCCAAACCATCCATGATGTCCTTCCATTCTCCTTTGTTGCTTACCTACATACTAATTTACTCGTGAGTCACTTCTAATCAATGTGCCTGTCATTGTAACATCTGGTTTGGTCCTTAGCTAGCTGGATATAACATGTCCTTTGAGTCCGGGCAACTCAAAGAATAATTTTAAAACGGGGATATAACATTGGATTAAACAGTGTTAAAAGGTTGGGAGAGACAACTTGGTAACATTATGTATTATGTGAGATAATATAAACATCATACACAAATACATTTGTGTTTGGTGAGCCAAGAGGTAGCACAAACCTGTCTTAATGACAGAAAGGACAGTTATTCTCCATTGTGTAACATGTCTTTATATGCCTGATTGCCTGCATAGACTGGAGATAATGACTTCTGGAGGTCCTGAAGATGGTAGGTGGTCATTTCAGGTAATTGGATCACTCAAATTTTTAAATCCCTGCTTCTAATGAACATGTAGATTAACAGAGTTAGAAGGGACCTTGTAGGTCATCTAGTCCAACCCCCCCTCGAGGGGAATGAGTTCTAAATAGAATGGTTGATTTAATTCTATTATGGCATTTTAAACTGCAGAGCTACGTTTCCAACCATTATTTTGATTTAAAATGTAGTTTTCTTTTGTTTTCATAATCAGTTCTGACTCAGGAAAGGGTTCCATTGTAATAAAACAAAGGCTATCTTCAGAGATTCACGGATTTAAATATTTAGCTTGATTCCCCCCTCCCCCAAATTAAGCAGAGATGAAAATCCAAGTGGAAAAGATTTAAGGAATTTACAAACATATAAGTAAAGGTAAAAGTTCCCCTCGCACAAATGTGCTACTCGTTCCCGACTCTAGGGGGTGGTGCTCATCTGTTTCAAAGCTGAAGAGTCAGTGCTGTCTGAAGATGTCTCCATGGTCATGTGGCCAGCATGACTAAATGCCAAAGGTGCATGGAACACAGATGGTCTCTATTTTTCTACTTGCATTTTTTACGTGTTTTCAAATTGCTAGGCTGGCAGAAGCTGGGACAAGTAACGGGAGCTCACCCCATTACGCGGCACTAGGGATTCGAACCGCTGAACTGCCGACCTTTCAGTTGACAAGCTCAGCATCTTAGCCACTGAGCACAGATCTCAGATTTTCAAGTGCTATAGTCTGAGATTTAGGCATAAAATAACTTTACATTTTCATTTCATTTATTATATATATATTTGTTCAATCCGGTAAGTAGCTTTTTTTCTTAGATGGTAGTGTTTTATGCAGGGGTAAAATGTAAAATTTGTTACTACCGGTTCTGTTGGCGTGGCTTGGTGTGTGTGTGGGGTAATGTGACTGGGTGGGCAACTTTTTTTTTTTAACTTTTAAAAGCATTTTTTTCTACAACCTCTTCGGCCGAGCTGAGTTGCCTGATCCCTTTAAAAGCATTTTTTACAGGCTCTTCAGCTGAAGAGGCTGTAGAAAAAATGCTTCTAAAGGGTTCTAGTGATCCCAGCTAAGCCATGCGATCATCAGAGGCTTTTTTTTAAAAAAAGCATTTTTTCAGCAAAAGAAAAAAATGCTGTTAAAAGTAAAAAAAAACAACCTCTGATGATCACGTGGCTCAGCTGGGCATGGGCTGGGGGGGGAGGGATTTTTGCTCCCGGTTCTCCGAACCACCTGCTGCCATTGCTACCAGATCGGGCAATCCGGTCCGAACCAGGAGCATTTCACCCCTGATTTTATGTAGTAAAGATGCATTGTTGCTGTGATTCTAAAGTGCCATATCTGACACAGAAACCATTAATAAAAAAAGAAATACACAAATTTTATGTGTTATATACTAATTATTTTTAATAATAATGGGACAGGAGATTAAAATGGCAAAAAAAGAAAAAAATCTTTTGGAGGTGACAAAGTACGATACATTGGATGATAAGAAGGAGAAGAGAATCACAGTAGATCTGAAGATTCTGTTATAAGAACTTATCTACTTATTTATTTATTTATTTATTTATTTAATTTATTAATTTAATTTATATACCGCCCTTCTCCCGAAGGACTCAGGGCGGTTCACAGCCAAATAAAAACAGATTACACAAAAAATTAAAAGCAATTTAAAAATCTACTGTTAAGTAGATCTTTCTTGGAGTCCACCTCAAAGGGTTGATATATATATAACCCCGTTATATATATATAACCCCATGAATCAATGATTGGATTCAAATTTTTTTACTACCGGTTCTGTGGGCGTCGCTTGGTGGGCATGGTGTGGCTTGGTGGGCGTGGCTTGGTGGGTGTGGCAGGGGAAGGATACTGTAAAATCCCCATTCTCTCCCCACTCCAGGGGAAGATTACTGCAAAATCCTCATTTCTTTCCGATCAGCTGGGACTCTGGAGGCAGAGAATAAATGGGGGTGGGGCCAGTGGTATTTACTGGTTCTCCGAACTACTCAAAATTTCCGCTACTGGTTCTCCAGAACTGGACAGAACCTGCTGATTACCACCTCTGCCATGAATCAGGAAGGAGTCAGTATAAGCCTCTTAATATTCTCTCCCTTCCCAGTACATAAGGAATGCTACTCTCCTTTGTTTACATAATGGTTTCTGAATGTTTGCTTCAAAGCCATCTCCTTGACTCTCTAAAGAAAACAAAAGAGTATAATTGGTCCATCAGTGGTAATAAAACAGATCAAGTCTTTTAATTGTCTAGGCATAATGTTATAAACTATTACTTCACAGTAAAAGAGTAATGGAAACTTGGAACCAATTTCCAGTGAAGATAGTGGGTCAATAATCAGTAACTGAGTTTAAACTTGCTTGGGATACAGGAATGTCTATCATCTGACAAAAAAAACCCCCGAATAACAATAAAATAAAATAAAATAAAATAATAATTAATAAATAAATAAATTAAAAATAAAACAAAAAACAAACAAGATAGATCACTAGGTCTTTTTCTGCCATCCAATTGTCTCTGTTTCTATAATGTTTTGTGAATCTGGGAGATAAGAATTCCACTTAACTTATCGATTCCAAGTGATTATATTTCAGGTGCTTGGTAACTAGCTCACATTTACAACTGGTTGCAACATTCTGTGGTCACATGACCATGATTTGTGACATTCTTTTGCCATTTTCTGGCAGAAAATTGCAAAAAAAACCCAAACCCATTGCTCATGCTGATTCACTTAATATATTGTTCACTTAATGACCATGTGATTTGATTTATAGACATGGTGACTTTACGAACATCATAAAAATAATTGTAAAATTGAGACTGATCACAAGCCTCAATTTATGACCAAAATTCTGGATTCTATTGAAATCATGTCAAGGACTGTCTGTAACAATAGGTCATTTTCACTCATCATGTAAATCAAATCTCAGAGATAAAATGACTATATTGGCTTTTCATAGGAAGTCCTGCAATCTACAATGAAGCTAGAAAGACCATAAAAGAGTCTGACCATACCCTGCTGGCCTTTAGAAAGGTTGTCAAAAACTGATTTTTTCCTCTGGATTTTTGTGTTGCACCTCCTGAATGGATGATGGTGTCCTGTTATTTAGGATCACCTTTTATTATTATTTATCAGTGTATGTAGTGTTATTTTGTATTATTGCTGTTATGTTTTGCTGAATGTTCTGAAAGCCACCCAGAGTACTTTTGGTTGAATTGGCAACCATATAAATGTTATAAATAAATAAACACTGGAACTTTTACAGGAGCATATAAGCTAACTTAATTCTGCCTTTCTGAAAGCATTTACCTAGTAGAGAAAATAAGTATACATCTCACTTTTCCTCTCAGATTGCTGGACTAATATTATTCACTCAGTAACTAAATTTTGCCCTGAAGCTATGAAAATTTAATCTCAGCTCATATCTAATATATGGTTTTGCTTATATGGTTATCCATTATAACCCATTCCAATTCTGTTCCCTCTGTATCAAAAATAAATGTATTTTTTTTATTATGCAAGTATATCTAAATGTGTCCTAAGTTGTCAACCTTTTTTTCACTCTGTTTTATGACAACTAACAAACAATTTTATTTGGTCTCAGCCAGATGAGGCATTTTAAATGCATCTCTCATATTTTCTATTTGATTATCTTTTCTATTTTTCTTAGTTTATGACCAAGTGTCTTATATTTTCCTATTATACTGACTGGCCATTAATAAGCAATAAACTAACGATTAGCCATTCGACGAAATATCTTTCCCAGGGATTCTTTAAAGGGCTGCTGACTAAAAGTGCACTGGGACCACAACACAGTGCCTTAATGTTTCATAAGCATACATTTCTACCCATAATTCTGTACTGCATGTTTCTTCACAAGAAGCATTAATTTAAGAATATCCTTTTTATAGGGCGCTTGAACATGAACTATTCTGCGCCAGCAAAAGCTGAGACCTTTGTGCTCTGGCAACATTAACTGAGTTCAGCCACTAAGCTCATTTGTTTCTAGCCAGTCAGCTACAAAAATGAACTCATTTTTTTTTTTTGGTAAGGTGAACCTCAGCAGAGATTGCGGGCAACCTGTTTCCCTATTAGAGGGAACTCTGGCTCACCCCTGCTCCTGAGAATCAGCTGGCTCAGCATGGCCATAGAGTAACAGGAATGAAATAGGTAAGAAAGCCTTTTTGTTTGCAAGAGGATTTGTGGTTTTTCATTTCCTTTTCACACACTCCTTTTCTGGGAAGAGTGGAGGGAGAATTTTTATTATTTCAGCAAAGTGGGTATGCCCCGGGCAGCTGAAAAAGTATGCATTTTCTTAGAACTCAGCTCCTCTTCTTTCCCACTTCAGCCATTGTTATAGCATTGCCTGATTACAAAATTGATGATACGATATCGTGTTGTGACATCCCTCATTTTTAATACAGGAGGAACGGACGGCTTAGAGCCTGGCATCTTCCTCCCTGTGAAATTGCAGCTGTTTTGCAAACTGCCAAATAAACACAGCATGTACTGAAAATAAGGGATGAGAGGACAAGGATACTGCTTTGCATTTTATTTAATTTACTTTTTGGTTTGAAGGATAGATGAGGGGATTTTGTGGTTGATCTAGGAGTTCATTTGTTTGGGCAAAGCGCTGAATGGCTGGCTTATTTGCAGGCCCTACTTGTTAACAGGAAGGAGACAAGTAGCTGGTCCGTTGTCTGATCAACATTCTGCGATTGGCAAGTCTGCTTCACATGGTTTTGAAAGGACTGGGAGTGGAAATAACATGTACCCTTAATGTGTTAGTTCTCAAAGCAAACTCCATTAGTGGCATGGCCACCCCCACACCCTAATATTCCTCAATGCATTTATTAGAAGTAAGTTTGTGGCCCGGCTGAAATTTACTGTGGAAATTCTCTCCCCCCTATATAGGATTTATAATGCAGACGAATCCTATCATAGAAACAACGTTGTATGTCACTCTAGTGCTAATGCCATGAGGCACAAAAACATCCCATTAGGTGAGGTCCTGATGGCCTGTCAGGCTTAAGGCCCAGGGATGACACAGTGAAGTCCACTCAAGTCCAATTCTTTATCTCCTTTATACCCAATGGACAGAATCATGCCGAACTAAAGCTATAACTTTCTTACTTACAAAATATAACATGTGAGATTCAAGTGTGGCTACCCTAAACCACTTCCCCTTTCTTCCTTATCCAGCTTGGGACTGTGTCATTTTCTTAATTTGGGACTTTCTCAAACTGCAGCCATGGGCAGTTTACAATTGGGCTAAAATAAATAAAATAAAACAAAACAACATATAGACTTAAAACCAGAAATATTTTTGTTATGCATCTTACCGGAAAAGTACAATAAGGGGAATACATATCTGATTTTACATATATTAACTGCAACTAGAATTGCACTTGCACAACAGTGGAAAAGTGAAGAGATCCCTACAGATGAAAACGTAATTTAAAAAAATATTAGAATGCACAGAAATGGATAGACTAACACTTAAAGTTAAGGAAAAGGAAGAAACTGAATATTTTTTTAACATGGGATTCATTTTATCAATGGTTAGCCAATAAAAACAGAACTTAGAAATATGGAAATATAAGAGAAGGACTAATGCAATAAGGAAGGATAGTTAAAATGGATATGCAAATATTATTACTATTATATGATTAATATCAATGTAATGAATATTATTGTAAACATTATGTTTATTTTTTCCTAAAATTATTTGTACCCAGACAACACACTGTTCACTTAGAAATTGAATTTTAATATGCAATTAAAAAAAATTCCACAACAAAAAATAAAGCAATACTAAGATTGTAACACATCAAAAGTAACAAAATCATTCTCCTAAATAGTCACAAAACAGGCTCAGCTTCCCAATGCTCAAGGGAAAATCCAGGTTTTCCCTAGTTTTGATTCAACATTGTAGGAGTCCAACTATGGGACTTCTTGTCTTAATTAGAGTGAATTAATTCTTGGCTTAATTAGAGCTTAATTTAGTCCATTCACTGAATGAATTAAAATTTATAGAACACAGAAAATTTTGCTTCACAACGTGGAAGAGTTATTGCCTGAAATTTTTTCTCATTAAAAGCAAAATAGCGGTGTTTCTGTAGGCAACTGAGTCTTTAAGAGGCTGGGTAGATGATGGTTTTCCAGGGACCCTACGCTATTGGATGGGATGTGGGTTTTTTAAAAGAGCCTATGGTTGTTTCTATAATGTTTTGAAATAAAGGTTGTTTCTGTGTAGGAATATCATCTGTAGAATCTGAGGAACTGCAGTATATCCTAAGGCTAGGTAGAATAGAAGTTCCATCTGTGACTAGAGTGACCTGTACTGTAGTTCATTGAAACTCAAATCTTCCTTGGAGTATTGCTGAGCCCTGGAGCCACAAGTTAGAAAAATACCTGCTTTCTCTGTTTGAAGAAAAACATTTACTGTAAATAATTGGAATTTCACTTCTTCCCCAAAACCCAAAAGGAAGATTCATGGTGTTTTGATATTCCTGTAGCCTAAGTGAATCACAAGAATCTCTCTCCAGTATTTCATGTGGGTGTCCTTATTAACTATTTTAGAAAGAAGCGTGTTAGATTCAAAGGTATGTCAAAAATAAGAGTTATGTCCAAGAGAAAAGCAAGAACTCTTTGCATCTCTTGGTCTCACGTAATTCAACAGCTAGTTATATTAATTAAAATTGTGTCTTATAGTATTGTGAATACTATAATTATGATGATTAGATGATGGTGCAAGAAAATTAGAAGAACCCTAGACAGCGGCAAAAATATTCAAAAATTCTAACCTGTTTGCACCATAGTGATCAACATCCAGATTTTTGCAGTCCAGGTTTGTTAGCACAGGTATAACCCAGAAGAAAGATAATGTAATTTTTTCTTAAAGATTTTCTATTTGAGGGCCAGTAATCAGGCTATCCAAAGTAAGTAGAGCTGCTTGTAGTCTACACATAATAATGTGTACATAATAATGCACATAATAATGCACAAAATTATATTTTAATTGTGTTTAATATCATCTGTATGTGACTTTTTATCTATTTTTAAAATTATTATATAACTTCATCTCCTTTAGCAGTAGGTGGCTCTGATAAATGAAATAGCATTTGTAACATAGAAGATGAAAGATATGTCAACGTTTTATTGGGCTAAAATGTAATCTTAGTCTGATTTGAGTGCAAATATTGTCAAAACTTGTATCTGACCTTCCTGCCTAGAAATTAACATGTTTCACTGAATCAGGCAGTTAGATAGCTTCAGATTAATTAAAATCGGAGAGCTATTTCAATACCATTTTTCTCTAGTAAGAAAATAGCATTAAAGAAAAAAATAAACAAACTGCTGCATTCAGGAAGATTTGAAAACTACAATGTATGTTAAAATCACTCAAGAGAAAGGTAACAATAAAATCATTCATGCTAGAAATGTGTTTTAATATTACATTATAGTTGCAGCAATAACTGTTTTGCCAGTACACATATACCACATAATACAAAGGAGGGAAAATAATTCTAATGGTGCACCTAACTTTGAAAAGGATTTTTTTTCAAGCATTAATAAACTAACTGCAGCCTCTGAAATATAAATTACTTCATTTTCTGATAAGAGGAACATTACATGAAATAACTGCTAATGAAGAAAAGCTGAAGACACAAACTAGAAGTCCATACAACTGATACCACAATAGACAAGAAAAACTGATCTTACAACAACTAGTTTATATTAAAGAAAAATCAGAGTACACAGAAAGGGATTCTCAAGATTTAGAGTGGATTTCATCTGTGCTAATTCTTTCCTGATTTCATGGAGACAATCTGTGAAGACTTGTTCAAGCATAATATTTCAATGGAAAGACACATATATTGTACGCTCCATAGAATTATATGGGTCAATTTTACAATGTAGAATTTCTACAAATTCTACAATTTTTGCTTTGTACCATTATGTATCTTAGAAGTATAAGAGGATCAGGTAATGAGGAGGAAGCTGAATTATAAGAGAGGTTAGATAATTTAATCACAAAGGTGTTTCTCTAGAACCGTGATGGCAAACCTAGGGCACATGTGCTAGAGGTGGCACGCAGCACCCTCTCTGTGGGCATGCGAGCCGTCGCCCCAGTTCACAAACAATACAGAAGGCAGCAAGATCCAGGAGGCAGGTTGGTTAACAATGCAGTCATTGGCAGGCACTTCAGGTAACATTACCTTGGGAAGAGCTAAGCCCCAAATGAATTTTCTATATCTTGAGGGGAAGCGCTTTGGAGCAGAAGACCTCCAAGGTCCCTTTCAAATCTGACATTCTGTTATTCTTATTCTGTGATATATATAGGAGCTGAGAGGGATGAAACGCCGGAGAAGACGCCTAGAGAGTTCCTGGAGGTCTAGCCGTTCGGAAGCTGATCGGACACTAGTGAAGTCCTATACTAGGACTTACCTAGTGGCATTGAGGGAAGCGAGGCGTAGCTACGCCTCCTCCCTCATTGCATCGGCAGATAACCGCCCAGCCGCCCTGTTTCGGGTGACTCGCTCCCTCCTACACCAGGGGGAGCGGGACGACCCGTTGCAGGGACGTGCTGAGGAGTTTAACGGTTATCTATACGATAAAATCGTTCAGCTTCGGGATGGTCTGGACCAAGATTGCGGTGATGCGGGTGAGATGCTCGAGGGCGGTCTTGGTGACATTGTTTGGGATGAGTTTGACCCTGTGGCTCCCGAGGACATGGACAGGTTGTTGGGTAGGTTGAATGCCACCACGTGTTTACTGGACCCGTGCCCTCTTGGCTGGTGCTGGCCACCGAGAGGTGACACGAGGCTGGCTCCAGGCGATTACGACCGCTTCTTTGGTGGAGGGTGTCTTCCGCCTGCCTTGAAAGAGGCGGTGGTGAGGCCCTCTCAAGAAGCCGCCCTGACCCGCTGTTTTAGGTAATTATCGTCGTCTCCAACCCGCCGCGAAGGTTGTAGAGAGTATGGTGGCATATCAATTTCCCTTGCACCTGGATGAAACTGTCTATCTAGACCCGCTCCAGTCCGGTTTTCGCCCGCCACAGCACGGAGACGGCTTTGGTCGCAGGATGATCTCTGAGGGCCAGGGATAGGGGTTGCTCCTCTGCCCTGGTCCTATTAGACCTCTCAGCGGCTTTCGATACCATCGACCATGGTATCCTGCTGCGCCGTTGGAGGGATTGGGAGTGGAGGCACCGCTTATCGGTGGTTCTCCTCCTATCTCTCCGACCGTCGCAGTCGGTGTTGACGGGGCAGAGGTCGGCCCCGAGGCGCCTCACTTGTGGGTGCCGCAGGGTCGATC
This sequence comes from Ahaetulla prasina, assembly GCF_028640845.1. Lineage (NCBI taxonomy): Eukaryota > Metazoa > Chordata > Lepidosauria > Squamata > Colubridae > Ahaetulla > Ahaetulla prasina. Next base: position 115,484,542 of record NC_080539.1, on the reverse strand, counting down.
CTCTCGCCTCCTGTTCAACATCTACATGAAGCCGCTGGGTGAGATCATCAGTGGTTTCGTGTGAAGTACCAGCTGTATGCGGATGACACCCAGCTGTATTTTTCACACCGGACCACCCCAACGAAGCTTTCAAGTGCTGTCCCGTGCCTGGAGGCCGACGGGTCTGGATGGGGAGAAATAGGCTCAAGCTCAATCCTCCAAGACAGAGTGGCTGTGGATGCCGCATCCCGGTACAGTCAGCTAACCGCTGACCATCGGTGGCGAGTCATTGGCCCCGATGGAAAGGGTCCGCAACTTAGCGCCTCCTGGATGAACGGCTGTCTCTAGAAGATCATTTGACGGCCGCTCCAGGAGGGCCTTCCACCAGGTTCGCCTGGTACGCCAGTTGCGCCTTTCTGGACCGGGATGCCCTATGCACGGTCACCACGCACTCGTGACGCCGCGCCTGGATTACTGCAATGCTCTCACATGGGGCTCCCTTGAAGGGCATCCGAGGCTGCAGTTAGTCCAGAATGCGGCTGCGCTGGTGATAGATGGAGCCCCGTGGCTCCCGTGATAACACCCATCCTGCGAGGCTGCACTGGCTACCTGTGGTTTTCCGGTGCGCTCAAGGTGCTGGTGACCACCTTTAAAGCGCCCATGGCATTGGGCCGGGTTACCACGGGACCGCCTACTGCTACCGAATATCTCTCACCGACCCGTGCGCCTCACAGAGAGGGTCTCTCAGGGTGCCGCCAGCTGCAGGCAATGTCGCCTGGCGACGCCCAGGAAGGGCCTTCTGTGGGGCCCCCACCTCTGGAATGAACTACCCCGGTCTTCGCCAGCTGGACCTCCGGACCTTCCGCTGGCTTAAAACACATTTATTTAATTGTGCAGGGCTGAGCTAAATTTTAAATTTTAAATTACTGGTTTTTAAATTGGCTTTTATTTTATATTTTTAATTTTAAATTAATAGGCGTTTAGAATAAGTTTTTTAACTGTTTTTATATTTCTTACATTGTATTTATGTGTTTTAAATGCCTGTACACTGCCCTGAGTCCTTCGGGAGATAGGGCGGTATATAAATTTGATAAATAAATAAATAAATAAAATATATATAAAAAGCAAATGCAAAACTGTTCCCTTTATTCTAGTTCCCTAATTTGGAAACACATACTTTGGCTTCACTGGATGGTAATTATTATCTTTTCAAATAAGTATCTTTAGATTGGGTACAACTAGCACATATGTGCAAGGTGAACCTTTACCATTACCTTTAGATCACTGATAGTTCTAGTAGATGACTTGATAAGATGAATAGATAAGACAGAATGACCTGTTTAAAAAAAGTGTCATATAAATTTGGCAAATTAATCAAAACAAAGAGACCATAACCAGAGATATGTTGCCTATAGACTTTAACATCTCCTGCCTTTGACACTTATACGGTACTCGTAGTGGGAGAAGAACTCTATACATTGTTTCTTGGCCTTTTGGCTAAGATTGTGTGTATGTGTGTGTGTGTGTAGTAACTCTATACATAATACAGAACTTGGAAATCTTCTAGTCCAGGGGTGTCAAACTCGATTTCATTGAGAGTTGCATCAGAGTTCTGTTTGACCTCCGGGGGCCGGGTGGGTGTGGCCAAGATTGGAATGGCCAGCTCGATGTCACTTGTGGTGGGGGCACCTATGGCAGCCTTGGCAGGGCTGAGGGGGATCCTAGCATGGCCCTCCCAAGCTCCGTTTTCAAACATGATGGCCTCCAGCAGCCCTCTGCCAGTGAAGACTGAGCTTGAGGGGCTGCATGTGGCCCTCCCAAGCTCCATTTTTGCTGGCAGAGGCACCGCGGGCCAGACTTTCACTTTTTCCAGGATGGTCCCATGGGCCAGATCTAAGCACCCCATGGGGTGAGATACCAGCTGTACGCTGATGACACTCAGCTGTACTTTTCCACCCCGGGCCACCCCAATGAAGCTGTTGAAGTGCTGTCCCGGTGTTTGGAGGCCGTACGGGTCTGGATGGGGAGAAACAGGCTCAAGCTCAATCCCTCCAAGACGGAGTGGCTGTGGATGCTGGCACCCCGATTCAGTCAGCTGCAGCCGCAGCTGACTGTCGGAGGCGAGTTATTGGCCCCAAAGGATAGGGTGCGCAACTTAGGTGTCCTCCTGGATGAACGGCTGTCGTTTGAAGATCATTTGACGGTCGTCTCCAGGAGGGCCTTCCACCAGGTTCGCCTGGTTCGGCAGTTGCGCCCCTTCCTTGATCGGGATGCCTTGTGCACAGTCACTCATGCGCTCGTTACCTCTCGTTTGGATTATTGTAATGCTCTCTACATGGGGCTCCCCTTGAGGTGCACTCGGAGGCTTCAGTTAGTCCAGAATGCAGCTGCGCGGGTGATAGAGGGAGCTTCGTGTAGCTCCCGCGTAACACCGCTCCTGCGCAGACTGCACTGGCTACCTGTGGCTTTCGGGTGCACTTTAAGGTTTTGGTTACTACCTTTAAAGCGCTCCATGGCTTAGAGCCTGGGTACTTACGGGACCGCCTGCTGTTACCGCATGCCTCCCACCGACCCGTATGCTCTCACAGAGAGGGTCTTCTCAGGGTGCCGTCCGCCAAGCAATGCCGGCTGGCGGCCCCCAGAGGAAGGTCCTTCTCTGTGGGGGCTCCCACACTCTGGAACGAACTGCCCCCGGGTTTACGCCAAATACCTGACCTTCAGACCTTCCGCCGCGAACTGAAGACACATCTTTTCATTTGCGCGGGGCTGGCTTAAATTTTACTGATTTTAAATTTTTATTATCAATTTTAAGGGTTTTTAGTTTTATATATTTTAAAGTTTTTAGGCCAATTATAAAATAAGTTTTTTAATTTGTATTTTAAATTGTATATTGTATTGTCTGTTTTTATTTTGGCTGTACTGAGTCCTTCGGGAGAAGGGCGGTATAAAAATCAAAATAAATAAATAAATAAATAAAATAAATAAATAAAATGGGCTGTTGATACCCCTGTTCTAGTCCAACCCCTGCCCAAGAAAAAGTCCCTATACCATTCTGAAGAAATGGTTGTCTGGCAGAGACAAAACTCTGCCTTTTCTTATTAAAATGAATTTCAGTCTGACCAGTAATAGGCTAAGCTGCTATGATACCATGGCATGCTAAAGAAGGTTCTAATTACTACAGTTATAGATAAACGATATCTGGGCTCTTGGTTAGCAAACATGTAGAACAGTGATGGCATATGTGCACGTGCAAATGCATGTGCGCACACCCAACCACCAAATGCAATGTGTGCGCAGCCCTTGCGCATTCACTCCGCCCCCCCCGCATGCATGCATGGCCCCCCTTTTTTCAGATCACTGAGTGTCAATTCATTGATTGTGACAGGAATAGTTTGATCAGCTTGTCACTCTTTCATATTTTCCTTTTTTGCAGTTAATAAAAAGAGTGCAAGTTTATACATTATACATATATAGAGCTGATGACTGGCATACATTCATCCTATGAATTCCACATTTTGAAATGGGATCATCTTCATCTCTGTTTCTCATTCAGCTTTTGATGTTATGCATACATTATTAAGGATAGAATCCCATTCTTAGATTAGCTTGAACTCTCCTATGGTACCATATTGGAAGAATTATGTTCATTTTGCATTTTAATTACCAAATTTGGCAGCAACACAGCTAATCCTGCCTCTTTTAGCTCTCTCATTTAAGAATGTTCATGACTGAGATAAGAATAGAATAGTATTGTGATCCAGAATTGTAATGATTTTTTAAATCTAGCAATTTCAGTGGAATATGTAAGAAGAGATTTATATAAGAAAGAGGTCTTTTTTCTTTTAAAGGTAGAATAAAAGGCGCTCTTCTCTCATGTACAGTGTAAAACTGTCATTATAGCCCATTTTATTCGTATCTTGTGCTACCATTTTCTAACTAGTCTCTGCTAACAGAAGACATTTTACTTCGACATCTCCATTTTGAATATCCAGCAAAATGCAAATGGGCCTATTTCAATGGATTTGCTTAACAAGCACAAAGGTTTATCTAGACATTTCTTTTTGAAGAAATATAAAATACAGGGTGTATCAAAAGTCAGGCCCCGTAGACATAATTATATAAATTATGTTAAAATTTCAGATTGGTTAGTATTTCTTTTAAACATGTCTTCCTTGTATGACACCTGAACAGGTACATCAAACAAATGTGCAATAACATTTTCTCTGAAAAAATAAAACAAAATTAAGAAAATATATTGTAATTGGTCTATAGGCATACCTTGGTGTACCTTGTAAATTTAGAAATCCTGCTTCTTTTTTTATTGACTTCCTCTTTTGCCATTCCTGTATGCTTCCTTTTCCTTCTATAATGTGCCCTGCTGTGTAACTAACACAGCAGTGAGTACTAGCTACCAAAAAGACTCTGAAGATTATTTTTCCCACACGCAAATAATAACGTTTGTATCAAAGAGTTTCATTCCAGTTCACAGTTCACAACTGTGCTAATTTATCTTACACTAGCTTTCTTTTGGAGAAGACAATACAGTAATTGCTTCTTTTACCTCCCGAAGGTCCTAAAATATGGCTCATCTCTAAAGGAGTGAAAGATGGTCTAGAATGTGAAGGATGGGATCATCTGTAATTGAACTTGCTTAAATACCTCAAAAGCAGACCTTGGAACTGAACTGAGTTAGACGGCAACTGTCTAACACCAGGCCAAGTATTGGGAGCTATTACTGATTTCAGGCAGACATTTTCTTTTGCTTCAACATCCACATCAAGGCCTTTTAAGGTAGTTAAAAGTTTCCTGAGTTTTGTGACAATCAAAGGGCTGAACCAATGTGTTTTTGGCCATCTTGATAGTTTCTAGTTGTGGTACAGCCTTCTATTAATTTATAAACTATATTTTTTAGCCATGGTTCTGTGTTTTATGGGAGAGGGTGCCATTCACTATCAGTTGCTCAATCTGTTATGCAGGTGGTAGACAAGTGGTGGGCTGGAATATTATGCTGAAGTTCTCTTAGTGTTTTTGTTACATGGAGCCTCCTATATTACCATTCATTGACGTGATAAGGTTCCAAAATTTTAATTTTGCAATTTTATAAAACCTTACAGGCTCACAGGGAGCACCTGCCTTTTATGAATTTCATCTATCATCTATCTATCTATCTATCTATCTATCTATCTATCTATCTATCTATCTATCTATCTATCTATCTATCTATCTATCTATCATTTATCTATCATATGATTATGATAGAAGAAAATCCACAATTATATTATTCTACAAACATCCTTACCTTATTCCTTGCTAAATGTTGAACCATTCCATTTATTCTTGTGCATTTTTATACCATCATTCAGTTCTCTTATTGTATTCAGCAGCCAACTCCCAGCTTCATATCCAGGCAAAACATTCCATAATTCAATTCTACCATATCATACTTGTTTTCTAAATTAACAGATCTCTAATACATTTTCTTTCACACAATCATCCTTCTCCATGATAGGTCAATGAACAAAAATATGATCGGCATACCCCCTTTTTGGCATTAAGCTGCACTGAATTTAACAGATTTTCCCATTATCAGCTCTTGAAGCTTTTCTATCAGGATACCCCCTTCCCCAACCAGGACCTAAACAAAACTAAACACTCGAGTAGTTTTGTAAAGATTGAAAAACAATCCTTCCAATTGTCAGTGTGCAGCCTCATACATGTTAATCAAATTGCACAGCTACTCTGTGAAAGATCTCCCCTCCCCCCACAACAGCTCAACTTTTCACCAGTTTTATCATCTTTACTGGCACCTTACTGTTTTTCAACATTCTCAAAGCATTTAGGCATGACTTTTTTCATCATTTTATTCTCAGACATTTACTATGATTTCAGTTTTTTCAGATATCACTAACATTTCCATTAAAACCTTTAAAATACCCTTTCCACTATTCCTTCAGTTGCATCCTAAATATTTCCAGCACTTTTATGCTTAATTCCATTTATTCTTCTGGAACTTCCTTTTCATCTACTTTCAAAGCTTTGCTTTATTTCCATAAAAATGCTCTGCATTTCTTCCTTCAGTTTAAAACTTAACTTTCCCTTGCTCTCTTTGACTATATTATTTGCAGCGATGTTTATTTACCTCATTTACATATATTATACAATATCTATCTCTCATCCTTGGCTTTTGCAGCCATCATTGTCTTATATGCATTTTTTTCTCATTTGAAGTTACTTTCATTTCATCATTCTACCAAGCCTTCTATTTCATAGCTCCGATTTGCATATGGTTGTAATTCATATGCTACATGATAGTAACATAATTCTTTTCACATTGTTCCAAGTAGCTTTCACATACTCTTCATGATCATTTTTCATTTCTGGGCTATCTGCAGCATAAACTGCAACTGGAAATTTTGTGAAAGTCTCAAAATGTGGCTCATGACAACACGAGACAAGCACAAAAAGGGCGGAGTTTATGTTATGATGTTCCGGTATATATTATGCCTCTCCCACTGATGCCAGTATTTCCTTTCATTCTATCTATCTATCTATCTATCTATCTATCTATCTATCTATCTATCTATCTATCTATCTATCTATCTATCTATCTCTCTATCTCTCTATCTATCATCTATCTATCTATCTATCTATCTATCTATCTATCTATCTATCTATCTATCTATCTATCTATCTCTCTATCTCTCTATTTAATCAAGCATGTATTTTATGACAGATACAACTGTAAACATAATTATAAATACATGAATAGGATATGTATAAAAGAAAACATTAGGAGAGGGATGGTAGGCATGCTGCTGCGCTTATGTCAAGAGGGCAATGTTTCTAATAGTTTATCACATAACATTCAAGCTTTTACTTCCTGCACTCATGCTGTCAATCTTGTTTCTTTCATGTATTCTTTCATGACATTTTTTTCCCAACATGATCCACTCTTGACACTATCAAAACACTGGTTTACATATAACATACCTGTTTTTCTCTCTTTTAATTTGTTAATCTTATTCCTTATCACAAGCCTTCTTGCTCTAGTCTATGCAAGCTAGGGTCTCTATTCTAGAGTCCATCTATTATTTAATTCCCTTTATGTTGGAGTACAATATTACAAGTTGGAGTACAATGTGTTTGTACCATATCCTGGGATTCATCCTTTTATTTCTGTGTTTACTAGGTATTTTTACAAATGCTACTTTGTATGCATACTTGAAAGAGGATATATGGACACAAGATAAAATATCAGTCTAATTTTAGAAACTTCTAAATTCCACTCTGAGGATAGTTACTAACTAATTTATTGTTACTAACTTCCATTTTATTGGCAAGGTGTTGATCAGGAAGCTTTTGATCAAACCTAGTCAGATTATTTTCTAAATCGTTCTAGGGTTATACTTGGTTTTGGAATTGAAATTCCTGTAATCACTGTTAAATGCTTGTTAAATCTCTTTCAATGACTTTTATATCACTTACACAATATTGTCGTGAAATGGCTATCTGAACTAAGTGTTGCACTACTTAATAGTAATTCTTTTTAATTTGTTGATTCAAGAATATGGCACTAAGAAATTTTGATGTGGCTTTGGGAAATTGTATACCATATAATGATTGTCGTATACAAGAATCAAATGGTCAAGGCCATGAATAGATTTCCTCAATCTAGAAGAGATGGCCAGCATCCTCAATGAATGAATGGCTATGGTAACAGATTGGAAAAAAAATGTAACAAATTGGAACTCAATAGAGTAATATGGAGAAATATCTGTAAGTACTATCCAAATTCTTCTAGAGGCTGAAGAAAAATATTATTTTTATCATTTGCCGCTTGACCTCATAGCAAAGAACTAATCAATCTATAGTTGGAAAAATATTTCCTACATTTAAGCATGAGACATTTTACATTTTTGTTGGAATAACTACTTCATTCCAATTTTTCTCCTGCTCCTTTTTTATTTAATTTATTTGTTTAAGTAAAAGGTTGCTCACTATTTTGTGATACTGGTTAATACCCTTTTTCTTTAATAAACCAATACAATTTTGTATTTGCTTGGCAATCCCACTGTTTTTCACAATTTAAAATGTTACTCATCAGTTTAGGATTGGAAAATTCCTCTTGGTTTAGCAATAAAGTTCCAGTTCAGAAAAGAACAGCTTGGCTTTTCCAAGTCCAATCATTTGTTGGAGAGAAGCCAAAAAAATCAATATGGGAATTATGATTGGACAATTGAAACTTTTACTTGCATCAAAAACATAGCATACTTACAATGAGCTTTGATCGCATGCTCAAAGCCATGGTCTTGACTTTTTTGCTCCCATTCACAATTTGTGAGAATGTATTTATTTATTTTATTAAACTTCTATGAGACTGCCTTGAGCCCCTGAAAAGTTTCTATTTAGGGTTCAAGGCTTCCTAAACAATATGAAATGAGTGAGGGCTGCTGGGGGAAGGGATTATCATCCAAAATTTAGTGCAGATAAATATGGACAGCATCGCCATATGGATAGCATCTACATAGGCTTTATTCAATTTAAGCCTCCCCACCCCTTTGTATCAGTTCCTAAGTGTTATTCCATGTTTTAGAAATGAACGCTCCAAGCCTCCAATGTGTTTTGATCATATCTTCAAACTTTTATGTTCAATGAATAGCATTTACTCTTGTGAATAATGTTACACCAAGCTAGAAAGAATTAAATGATATTCATTTTGTGTTAGGGAATTGCTAATGATGTTCAGAACCTTGCTAGGTTACCAGTCTGAATGATGTCCATTAATATTCAGGTCAAAGAATGCACTGTCTCGCACCCTTTCCCTGGCTTGAGTTATTAGTTTTCATTTTATGCAAAATACAGGAAGGAGGGAGGGAGGGAGGGAGGGAGGGAAGGAAGGAAGGAAGGAAGGAAGGAAGGAAGGAAGGAAGGAAGGAAGGAAGGAAGGAAGGAAGGAAGGATAAATAAAAAGATTTAGAAAACATTTACTATAAATAAAATAAATTTTGTGATTTTTTAAAAATCCATCGTGATAGGATTTAATACATTAGGAACATTAGCACTTAAAATTAGTTAACTGTCAATGTTTACTATAGAAATCATAGATGCTTAATCAAAAACTTAACTGAAATGAAATCAGATCTTCAGTGTTTGATAATCCACATTAGGCATAAGAAGTTATTTATTTAATTTTGTACAAAACTCACTTCTCTCATCACAATCCATTGTCAAAAGTTGAATAATGAAGACACAAAGTTGCCAAGAAAATACGAACTTCTCATTATTGAAATTGATGCTAGATGGGAAGTTAATTCTATGTGGGTAAATTAGAGAAGTGACCAAAAAATTTAATTTACAATAAAAGAGGTCACTGTAGTTGTTTTGTTTAGAAACCGGAGGATAAACTGGCTTGAAAAGATGAATAATGTGCGAGCATTATTTACTGAAATTATCTTTAACTGAAACGAAGTTTGCACTTTTGAAAAATATGAAGGTTAAATAACAATTCTAAATATCTCAAGGATATAAAGTTATACTAAGAGTTAGAAATAGAACATCCATATAATATGCTTATATTTCCTGGTAACTGACAATGATATGCTTCCAATTAGCTTTGCTGGAGTGACATTTATTGAGATCATTTAACTCTCCTGATGCATGCTTATATACAAGAACTTTCCAGTTAAATACAAGAATTCATTTTACAACAAAGAAAAATCTGAACCCAAAATTGAATTCAAATTAATTCAGCTTTCGTTATTATAAAATTAATGATAATAATAGAACATCAATATATATAGAATTAATTTTTTTAAAAATTGCATTTAAATGCATGTATTTGTTATTTATTGATGCACGTAGTTTACTTTCTTCGGTGGAAGCAGAATCTATTTTGATTGTTACCGCCCATCATTTTCTACATTTTACGTTGTATCCTCTAGGTTCTAAGGCCTTTTGGAAAAATTGATTATTTTAGATGAATAAGATTTTTTTTAAAAAAAAGGATACCAAAGAGGATACCATACCCAACTCCAGAATAATGCAATATAGAGGTCATCAGAAATAATCAACTTTAAAATAACTATAAAAGCTACTTATAGTAGGTAAAATCAACTCTGATTAAAAACAGCAGCAAAAATGACATTAATTAATTTGTATAATATGAATATTAAGCAAACCAGTGAAAATATTTAATGAAATTGACAAGGTTTTTAATAGTGAAAATTGTTATTAGTAATGAACAGCATTTCTTTTACATCTTTGAGAGTCCTCGTGCGCTGATGATATTACCTAGTTTGGGTAATGAAATGTCTGCAAGAAAAGGGACATTATTCATATACTAACAATTTTTAAGAAATTTCAGCTGTCAAAGCTGTAGAACATTTTATTATATTACTGTAAAACATACATAGTGCAGTGTATTATTTTGATACAATGGTATTTGTATATATTGACTAAAGATTATTAACATTCTAATGTTTAAATAACTTAGAACATTAACGATAAAGAAGAGAAATATAATATCAGTATTAACTTTGATTTAAAATGTCAGTGTTAATAAACATAAGTCAAGTTAGGTTTCTTTTGTCGATAACTGAATATAATATTTTAAAACTGCTGCAGATTGCATCAAAATATTTCCTGTACAATAAACTTTTTTTATTTAAGATTATTAGTTAGTATTATGATCTCTACTGTATTGTTACTTATTATTATTTGTGTATAATAATAAGTATTATTGGGGAAAAAAGGCAGCCAAGGGAAATTCGATAACAATTAAAAAAGAAAAAGAAAAAAAAAAGCGGTTAGGTTTCTAACTTTCCCCCTTAGAAACCAAACTGTAAATGTTTATATTCACTATGCTGTGTGATATATATGTGTGTATGTAATATGTATATAGATGTATACCAGTGGTGGATTTCTACTGGTTTGCCCTGGTTTGGGTGAACAGGTAATGGCGGCAGGGGGAGGCTCCACCACCCACCTGGATGTCATCACGACGCTATGCACATAAGCACCGCACACTCCCAGTTCCGAACCTGTAGCAAAGGTAAGATGAACCCACTACTGATGTATACATATGTATATATATATGCATGTATGTATGTGTATATATACATATATACAAACCATTCTTACTTAAATTTGTTTACACTTTTGTTGTGAATAAATACTGTTAATTTTGACATTCCTGCACATTCTCTAAAATTAAGTTCCTAATTAGATATTGGAATCTTTGAGTATTGTGTAAAATTTATTTTCACTGCCATAAGCACCTCATTAAATTGTCATATTTCTTCTTCTTGTTTTTTTGTGGAATTATATCTAATGAGAAAAACTGTGGTTTCAGATGTATGCTTAAATATTAGGGATATCATCACCCCTCTGTTGTCCATCACTACACAGTAACAAAATAGAAATGCCAGCCAATTACATTTTAGGTTGTTTCTCTGCTGTTTCATACTAATTATAATAATAACAAAGCATTGCAAACTGAAGATATCTCATGGTTAAATTACTTAATTCACCATGCAAAATACTATTCAAAAAGATTACCAAAAGAACCACAACAAAATCAATTTCTGTTTTATTATTTGGTAGTTATCATGACCTCATTTTTAACAGCTACCAAATTTATGCTAGATTAATTACCATACAATCTGATACGTATATCCTAGTGAGTTTAGTGGACTTCTTCTCATTACAAGTATGTAATTGTACTCTTAATTGTGGATGGGGTCATTGTCTGAGGAGACAAATATGAATCATTCATAATAATGCTTCAGAAAAATATCCCATTTTAATTGAATATTATTAAATAACTATTTAAAATTTGTATTTTCTGATAATTTATGAACAATGATACCATTAATTAATTAAAGCTACTGACAAAAATGAAGGTAAGCATTGCATAATAAGCCTATTTTTTTTCAAAATATGTATGCAAAATGTTTGCTCTACACACACACACACAGAGAGAGAGAGAGAGAGAGAGAGAGAGAGAGAGAGAGAGAGAGAGAGAGAGAGAGAGACTTGCATTTTATGTACCTAGTAGAATTACTGACTGGGGCAACTTTAAGAAAAAGTCTACTCATGTAAAATTGTTATTAAGGTTTATTTTTTTAAATGTTTTTATACTGCCTTTATTTGTATAAATAACTTGAGGCAGCAAGTATACCTAATACCCCTTCATCCTCTTATTTTCACTGTAACAACAACCTTAGTTTTAATATTTTAATTACTTTTCTATTTGTCTTTTTATTATGTATAAGCTACCCTTAGTCACCTTATATGGGAGATGGGCAGTAAACAAATTTATGAAGTGGGTTGGGTCCCAAGTCACCCAGCCATCTTTCATGCCTAATGCGGGACTAGAACTCACAGTCTCCTGGTTTTTAGCCTGGAGAGCAGCCATTAAGCTCACATTTTAAATAAAAAGATAATTAAACTATATGAAGAAAAAGATCACCTCATGGGGATCTTTAACACTTTAGACTTAAAATATGGATAGCGAGCTTATTCAGTTTCAATATATAGATGATCTATTGCTTGAATATGTATTCCTATAGATTTATACTCCTTTGGGCACATAGTACCTAAATCAGTGCGAGGTTTAAAAAGAGTAAGAGATGCAGCTGGGCCTCTCTTGCTTATGATTTTTTTAAAAAAATTATAGATTGCATATTCATCTGGGCAGTTCAGAACTGTTTGGTTGCAATTGTCCTTTACTCTTCAGGGATAAGATTCTCATCTCGCTGCAAAGAATTGATCACTTTTACCATTTTCTGCTAGCCAATGCTACTAAGTGAATAATTGTTTTCAATGTATGGGGACAGATCCAGCAATTCACAAGAAGGAAACAGATGTTGCCTGACTCTTTATCAACTGCTTTAAACCAGATTTTCTTTCCCAATTACCTTAACTGCCTTTGCCTCTACCTCTGCAGATACCAAACCCAGCCGGCAGAAAGATAGATTTCCTTCCTTCCTTCCTTCCTTCCTTCCTTCCTTCCTTCCTTCCTTCCTTCCTTCCTTCCTTCCTTCCTTCCTTCCTTCCTCCCTCCCTCCCTCCCTCCCTCCCTCCCTCCCTCCCTCCCTCCCTGTGAGAAATTGAAATCCTTGGGGATTAATCATAAACTACCGGTACTGTATTTATTTGTAAATTTGTGTTTGAATACTGAAATTAAAGAATACTAGTAGTTTGGTCCCTGCTGATGAATTAAACTAAATTCATTTCAATTACTGTTATCATGAAAAATTTTGGAGAAATTTTGGAGAAGTGAAGTCAAGGCAAGACTACATATGTCTTTTTATGTTTATGTGCCTTTGAGACAGTTTCAATTAATGGCAACTGCCTGGAATAGTCAAATGAATTTTTTTTTGCCAAGGTTTTTCAGAAGTAGTTTGCCCTTGCCTTCTTCCTTAACCACTATACCAAACTAGGTCTTGGAAGAGAAATAGAAACTTATTAAAGAGCCATTTTAATATTTCTGTCCAGAACAGTGTTTGTGCACCTGAAGGTAATCTAGCAGGAAAAACATTAGTAATAAAGCCCATAGAGCCCAAGCTAGAGATGGCTTTATCATTTTTTTCCCCAATATTTTCAAATCTCTTTATTGTGGTGTTAATTTTTCTTTTAGCCTGAGCAATTTATCCATACTTATTTCAAAAATTTACACAGTGCTAGTATGGTTTACTATAATTTTTGATATAAGCTATTGCCATAATGTTTCTCTCTTATATAGATGATGGCGTTTTCCATATCTACTGATAAATGTATTTTACTGAGCTTCATTTTGTGACAACAAACCTGGCAGGTAACAAAAATTGAATCAGTTCTTTATATCACTTACAGAAGGTGAATTATGAATCAACGACATGATTGTTGGGTGACTTCACCAAATTTTTCAAAAAATGTCCAAACAAAAGAACTGTGTTGCAAGATAATACAAAAATATTATTAAATATAGGTTTTCTTCAATTCAATCAAAATCTGATGATAATGAATTTATGATGTTACCTAGTTGAGTAATGAAATATCTGCAAGGAAACTACAAAGCTCAGCGAGCACCAAGAACTCCACAGTTAATTCAAAATATTGGGTAGCAACTGAAGAAAACGACACATGCTTTTTCTAAATTATTAGCCTTTGCTTAATTACAATAATGTTGTTATCATATACCCTAACTACTTCTTCTCCAAGGGATTCAGTGATGTGTAACAATGGAGGAAGGTTACTCCAGTGTCCAATTAAGCTTTTCTAAGAGGATTAATATGGCATATCTCATCAGTCCTGCTACACCCAGAAGTGTTAATCTTCACTTCATCACTGTAATCATAAAACACGACTCTGCAGATCAGAGTTGCTGAGTATTTGAATTAATTGCCCCATTAGAGCAGTGAGGTCCAATAAGAGGCTACTGTATTCCCAGGTTACATTGTACACAGTAAAGAGAAAGAGAGAGAGAGAGAGAGAGAGAGAGAGAGAGAGAGAGAGAGAGAGAGAGAGAGAGTCAGTGCAGCTCTGTTACAGAAATATATTTTCAGTTCTGCTTAATGTACTTCTACCTTTCTAACAGTCTAACCAGCAAGCTGACTTTAAAAGTAGCAGCTGGGTGCATATGTGAAGAGTGGAGGGTTTTCAAAGACTGAGTCAGATTAAAGTTTTGCGACAACTGTAGCCAATAGTTGTATTGTATAGTATCATAAACATTATCTCTCAGAAACATGCAGCCATGTAAAATGTTCCTATTTCAAGCTTTCTTGGGCAATTAGTTGAAACACAACTAAATAGACTATTATCACATTCATATTCAGTTTTTATTCTGAAATAGCATTAGCCATTATATGGCTCGAAATCATTTCATATGTACAAAGGCCAGTTTTCAAAAGTTCTGGGGTTCCTAAAATACAGTCCTTAGTCTAATATGTCTTCCTGATATCCCACAAATCTTCCTTCTTCACTCTTCTTAAGTTCCTAAGGCAAAGGTTATAAAAATATATTGTTGTATTGATTGTTTTAGTGTTAATGCTTATTTATGGGTTGCTGTTAATGTTCATGCTAATTTTATTTCATTGATGTGCAGTTATTTTGTTTGGTTTTGTATTTTGGAAGGGGTTGGCAACATGCCTTGGCCAAGATTTACAAAATTATTATTGTTGTTATTAAGAGTAGTAATAGTATTTCTGCAAGCAATTAAAACAGGAATTCTAGCTTGCATTGCATTTAGGGAATGAAATTTCACTGGGTATTTTATTTTCTGTAATTGTTTATATTTAAGCTGCTAACTATACTATGCTGACTGACCTGTTCATTTGGTGTTATGGATATTTTACTATTTTACTTGCTTTGTCATTTTAATTTATTGTACCATGCAATTTATTGTATTGTTGATAGATAAACTGTAAACTCCTCAATAGCAGTGAGCATAAATTATCAAATCTGTTGCAGGAGCGATCTCTTACCCTTCAGATTCTTAAGGCGCATTGTATAGGGGTGGGGTGAACGTTGGGCAACATGTGTTTTTATAATCCCTACATGTATGGATGCAAGTTAAAGCTACGACTGATGGCAAAGTGTGATTTGAAGGATTTACTTACTTTCATAATCAAGCTGGATAATTAAGCTGGATTTGATAACTATTCTTCAACTCCACTTGGAGAAGACTGACTCAGCTAATCCACCCAAACAGTCAGTTGTGCAGTAGATAACTCTCTAGGGAAATGGACAAATTTGGTTCCTAACCACTTCGAAATCAGCCTTTAAGGTATTTAGAACTCTATGAGTCAAAGTAGCAAGAGTAGGTGGCAGAAGGCTCATTTAACTTAGATAAGAAACTGAGTGTCTGTATTGTGCAGATAAATATAGAAAGGAATTATTTTCTGCAAAAATCTGTAGGTTCTCATTCAGCAGTTTTGAGCTATGATAGAAGCAATATTTTTTTTACTCAGCCTCTGAACTTGGAACCAGAACCTTCAGCAGCCCACTGTGGTCCTTGCAGGGAGCTCCCTGGCAATAATTTTTCTCAATTTCAAAGTGATATGGCTACAGCTGTCGATTGTGAGATGGAGGTATTGAGACATTCCTCTTATGAAGTTAAACTCAGAGCAATGTGGCTTGTATCCTCATGCTGGGAAATTCTGGGAGCTGATTTATTCTTCTCTGAAGGAAGGGAAGTTGTCTTTTGACCATTTCTTACAAAGTCTTCCCTTGATCCCTCCGACATGGACAACTGCATGCCAGTTTCTAACATTGCCTGATGGACATGGCAATCAAGACAATGGTACATTCCCAGCTTCCGAACACTCTTAGATTAAATCAATTATCTGGATTCATTTCAACATACTGTGGAGTAAAGTCAGCCTCATGGCTTATCTTCGTCTGAGGAAAGAGAGGTGGAATTGGCCATAGTTTGTTCTCTTAAATCTCTCAAATAGATTTTGATACCAGTGATAATGAAATTCTTCTGGATGAATTGGCAATCTTGGGAAATGGAGCACTGTTTTGCATTGTTTCCACTCCTATCTATCAAAAAGTTTCAGGTGAGTAGAGAACTACCACTACCACCCTTCCAAAAAAAAAAGAAGAAGAAGAAGAAGAAGCTGATACGTGGGATCATCAAGACCCCATTTTGTTCCCAATACATTTGAACTTCTACATGAAACTATTAGAAAAACTCCTTAGGATATTGAGAACTTAGTGTTCTGAATAGATTGATAGTACCAAAGTCCATTTTGTGGCACTATCAACAGGCAATGAAAGATATCCTAGAGGCCATATTCCACCAGTTGTGAAAGGCTGTCAGTTTGTTTTCAGGGACTGTAATAAGGTGTTATTTATTATTTTAAGGCCTTAAATGCATGACCCTGGACATCTAAGAGAATGTCCCTTCCTGTAAAATTCTCACTAACCACTAGTGGCTAATTCAGAAAAGCTTGCCTCCAACAGCAGTCAATCAGACTGACAATAGGTATCACACATGTTCTGTGGTTGTCCCATGTTTGTAGAACTCATTTCCCACCACAACATCGAATGGTTTTCAAACTTTGGCTGTTCCCCCCAGCCCTCTGTGTGTGAAAGTCAAAAACAATTTAGAAGAAGGGCACATATACACACATAATGCCCCAGTAATATTTGACAAGACCTTTGAGTATTTCTAAATTGACCAAAAGATTTCCCAGCTGTTTCATATGTTTTTTAGTAAAGGCATGTACTGCCAACTATAATTTATACTTAATCAAAAAGTCTATAAAGGCTTGTAATTGGATGTATGACAAACCCCATATGACTGGCAAACCAAAGAAAGAAGAAATAAATTAATTTCTTTAATGCCAATCTGGAGTAAAAATATAATCTTGAAAACAGGTAAGAGTAAATTCCCAGCCAGACTCAACAGTGAGTTAATTAAAGTGAGAAACCCTTGCTTCCTGAAGCTCTTACAAACTGAACTCCTTTTCACTTAACATTCACTTCTTTTCCTCCACTTTTAATAATAACAGAGTTGGAAGGGACCTTGGAGGTCTTCTAGTCAACCCCCTGCCCAGGCAGGAAACCCTACACCACTTCAGATAAATGGTTACCCAACATTTTCTTAAAAATTTTCAGTGTTGGAGCATTCACAACTTCTGCAGGCAAGTTGTTCCATTTATTAATTGTTCTAACTGTCAGGAAATTTCTCCTTAGTTCTAAGTTGCTTCTCTCCTTGATTAGTTTCCACCCATTGCTTCTTGTTCTACCCTCAGATGCTTTGGAGAATAGTTTGACTCCCTCTTCTTTGTGGCAACCCTTGAGATATTGGAACACTGCTATCATGTCTTCCCTAATCCTTCTTTTCATTAAACTAGACATACCCAGTTCCTGCAACCATTCTTCATGTTTTAGTCTCCAGTCCCCTAATCATCCCCTTCATGGATTACTGCCTTGTCATGGTGAAGGGGCTTGCGTAGCTCAATGAAGCTATGAGCTATGCCGTGCATGGACACCCAAGATGGACAGGTCATAGAAGAGAGTTCTGACAAAACATGATCCACTGGAGAAGGAAATGGCAACACACTCCAGTATCTTTGTCATGAAAACCCCATGGAATTCCATGGGGTCACGATGGGTTGGACATGACTTCGCAACCCACAATTTCGCATTGTGAAATTTTTTAATTTCTTTTAATGTTTATATAGTATTTTTACTTGGCTGTACACCGCCCTGAGTCCTTCGGGAGAAGGGCGGTATAAAAATCGAAATAAATAAATAAATAAATAAAATAAATAAACTAACAACAACCCCTAATCATCTTTGTTGCTCTTCTCTGCACTCTTTCTAGAGTCACAACCTTTTTTTTACATCGTGGCTTCCTTCCTCCCGACATTTCTCAAAGTTTAAAGTGTACTGAATTTCATGGACAAAACTCTAAGTTTTGCAGCGTACCAGAACTGACAAATTATCAAATATTAATTATTCATGCACACTGGCCATTGACAATTGGCTTTGGCTTTTCTCAGAAATATTTGTGTGTCTGAAGTCTCCACTGGCATGAAGTGTGGTAGTACAGCTGCAATTTTGGGACTGTTCATACATTTGTCAGGTGTGAAGAATTAGGACCATGCACTAAGTTCCAATTAAGAAAATGTATTGCTTACACCTATACACAAGAATTTAGTTAACTAATGGTCAGCATTAAATTGGCACAAGGTAAGAATTCAAGGGGGAAGCTGGACAGGAATCGCTTATGGCAATGTATCCAGCCTAATTCCTCTCTTGATTCCACCCCCAGGTGCTGCCTCTTCTCCTACACCTTTTGGCAAAGATCAGGTTTCTTTCTCATTTTATCCTTTATTTTAAAATCCCAACTTTTCAACATGGGAAAAAGCTATCGGGTGGCCAAAGTAAAGCTAAAGATGACCATTCTACCAGCATTGTTAAAAATATGGCTAAGTCAAGACAGTAGTTACAATTTTTTTTTGTTTTCAATGAGTGTTTCTCATTTGTTAAGAAAAGAAAGCCTTAGTTCATTATTTGTCAGAAGACATTACTCACTGAGGATATATGACAACAATCATATTAATCTACAAAAACTGGGTAATGGTTCTATCATTGTTCCATTTGATTTCAAACTTAAATTTAAAAGGAAGTGGTATATTTATCTCTTCCCCAACCTCGGTGAATCATTAGTTTTATTGTAGAAAGAATGCACAAATTCATTTATCATTTTAGAGAGTCACAGGTTTACAGAATTGAAGTTTCTCACTTCAATAGTTTCAGGTGCATGGTGCTGTTTTGAGAAGTTTCAGTCTTTTTTATATTTTACATATGTACAAAATAGCAGCTTCTCTGCATATGTGGAATATGGTTCCCCCCCCCCCCCAGGTCTCATTTGTCACAACTTCCGGATCTGTAATCTTTAGGCCAGAATAGGAATCCCAATAAATAACCAAGCCACCTGGAATCAATTGTTGAAAGGTTTTGCTTTCCTGGCTAGATTCCTTGGTCCAAATCAGTGGTAAAATGTAAAATTTGTTATCCAGCTGAGTTGCCTGATCGCCAGAACCTTTTAAAAGCATTTTTTTTTGCCTTTTAAAGAAAAAAAGCCTCTTGACGATCAGGCAACTCAGCTGAGATCATCAGGGAAGCCTTTTAAAAGCATTTTTCAATAACTTCTTCGGCCAAAGAGGTTGTAGAAAAATGCTTTCAAAAGCCTCTGACGATCCCAACTGAGTCGCGTGATCATCAGAGGCTTTTTTTTTAACTTTTAAAAGCATTTTTTCAGCCGAAGAAAAAATGCTTTTAAAAGTAAAAAAACAACAACAAAAACCTCCGATGATCATGTGGCTCAGCTGGGCATGGGGGGCCCCCAGGGATTTTTGCTACCGGTTCTCTGAACTACCCGCCGCCATCGCTTACCAGATCGGGCGATCCGGTCCGAACCATCAGCATTTCACCCCTGGTCCAAATCCATTCTTTCTTTATGCTGCAAAAGTTTTTTCTGATAACTTTTGGTAGCTTTGAAGCATCACTATTTTCTGTAAAAGCAAGCTGAATTGAGTATAGGTTACAGGAAAGCATTCCGATTTTAAATCTCCCTTTGCACTTTATGCCCTTCAGAAATTGATTCTCATGAAGAAGTCACTGACATCAGATGTGCCAGGCATTGTGTCCCTTTTACTACAGTAAAAGGAGGAAATGTGATGCCTGGACATGTGTAGCCTTGTGGAAAAAGGGTCTTATTTCACTTGCTGACAAGCACAGCAGCAGTCTGGCAGTATTTCCCAGGGGACAACCATGCTGTAAAAAAAAATCAATATTGACTCTTGACACATTTTCATTTACATCAGCACATGACTTTCAGTGGGGCACAGATCAATATCCAGCTTTTAACACCGTTCAAGTAGTTTCTCCTATGTAAAAGACTGATTTGGCTTGAGTGGCTTCGGGTGTTGTTTTTTTTTTCCTATAGAGACATAGGCAGGTTAACACATTGTGATTCTTAGGAAGGAAGTTTCTTTGCCATTTGTTCCGTGAATGTTTGGAAGAATTGGAGTTATTGCATTAATCACATGAGGCTTACTTGGCCACTGCTTACACTCAATTGATTTTATACATAAGGACAATCCACACCATTACTAAGCATATGGTCAGAGCAGTAAAACAGCTTGAAAATGTGCTGACTTAGTAACTACAGTCAGGTGGGAGTGAACCACAGCTTGGACCCAGCTACATCAAGAGCAAATGAAATGGAAGAAAGGATGACATAGGAAGGAACCTTTTAAAATGCATTTTAACACACCAAAGACATTCAGGATTCGAATGTCATGCTTAGCTGGCCTACTTTCTTCCTGTTTAACTCTGCCCAGTCAATTGACTGGAAAATCTCCGAGAATGACAGGGACTGTGCTTCACCTCAATGAAACTGATCAAATGCTTTTCTTCGACTAATGAAGGGGGACGCTCTGCTGAGCCTTCCCCCCAGGACCTTACAGTGTGACAAGTTTTTCAAAATTGTAGATTTCGCTCAAAGCTGCAAACCCTACAAGATTCTTCAGAATCTCTCTGAAGAAGGAAAGTGAGATTTTCTGCAGGTTTGGGTGCCAGGATCAGTCACTCTGCTTGTACCCCTCAGCAGAGATTTTTAAAGGACACTCAATTATCAAACCTCAGTTCTGATCACTTTTGGAAAGTGCTTATTTAAGTATCTTAAGTCTATAGAGGTCTTTGGAATGACAAGCCTGAAAAGTCACCTGATGTAATAAAATGTATTTTGATGAAAATCAAAAATTTGAAATAAATGGCCAAAAGCAAAACAAGAGAATTAAAGGTCCAGATAAATCTGGAATATTGAAATGTATAGTAAATAAGATTTTGGAATTAACTGTATAATACAAACAGCTTACCATAAAGACCAAGTTATTTTGACTATGGCAAGTCATTAGGGAGATAAGAGACCTTGTGATCTAAATTGGACTAGTGTCCAGGTTAAATAGAAAAGAAAACCTTGCCTTTAGGATTGGGATTTACAAAATGAGACAGAATGCTATAATATTTGAAATATTAATGGAGATATTTGAAAAAATATGGCCAGACATTTGTAGCCACAATATCAACAATAATTAATAATGTCTGCTTCTATGGATAAACAATGTCTAAAATATGTTAATGAAAGAAAGAGAGATGTGAAACAAATGTTGCTTGTTAGAGAAATAATGGAATCAGCAGTACTGGATTAAAATGTGTGGATTATAAACAGACAAGGCATTCAAACTAGAAATAACAATGACAGGAAAAAGTGTGGAGTAAAATAGACCAGAACCAAAGAGACCAGCTCTATAAGTACTTTTTGCTGGATACACAAAAGCTGGATAAGGCTTTGAAAATTAAACAGGAAAATCTAAAAGACTAGCCAAGACAATAATTGTGATAATGACTTTCCACCGCATTCACAAAGCTAAAGCCTTGAAGAAGCCTCTGTGATGAGAAAAAGAAAGATAGCATCTGAATTAATTAATGATCAAGACTGTTAGAAGTAAAAGAAAGGAATATGAAACTGATTTGTTTGATCAAAGTTAAAATAAGGCATGCTTTTATAAAACTTTTTGCAGACTTTTTGATGACACTGAGCTGCAAAATTGATGTTTTATGAGTTTTCATATAGAACGGATGGGTTATGGGAAGATATATTTACTTGTAACTTTATACAGGATGATGTATAATTAAATTTGTTTTTACTTGTGAAGAAGACTGGGAATCACATTTCTTTTTCCCCCCCTTTATTCTATTGCTTTCTTTTCTGTTTTTTCTTTCTTTGCATATATTATTCTTTATCTTTCTTTTCTGAGTTTAGTTTGAATTTGCTTTTGCAATTGGACTTAAAATCTTTAATAAAAATATTTTTTTTAAAGAAGTCATAAATTTTGAAAGCACCTTTAAAAAGGCTTGCAAAAGCTTTGTTATTGATACTGATGCTTCTGAAAAGCCTAGATTTTCAAGGGATAGCCATATGTCTAGCGTAGTGATGGCGAACCTTTGATGTCACTATGTGCCGGACTGCATGCCAGAAGTGGCACATGAAACCACCCCATGAGGTATGTGTGGCCCTGCTGGCCTTCACACATGCGGGAGCGTCGATACCTGGAAGAGCGGCGGTCCATCGCGCATGCACAAGCCAGCACCCGAAAACCCGGATACCGGCATGAATGCGTGCTCGACGAACAGCTGGCATGCGCACAATGTCAACCCGGAAGTTGTTATGCATGAACAATGGAACACCACTCTTCCGGGTTTTGCTGCTTCCACGTGTGCGACAGCCAGGTGACCAGCAGATGTGTGATCACAAGACTGCGGAATAGGAGCCAGCGAGGCTGCATATTCTTTGCGGGATGGTTTCATGTGCCACTTCTGGCACATGTGCCATAGGTTCACCAGCATTGGTCTAGTGGTTGTGTGAATCAGCTCTAGCAGAAAGAGGTTTAAGTGGCAGTTGTGATGTGTTGTAATATTTTGCATTTTCACTTAACAAGTGTCTTTACTACTTTTATAAAATGAAATAATGTACATCAGTAGAAAATAGAATAATGTTCACTATATTGTTAAATTAACAGGTAACTACCGTATGCGATTATGAAAGTAATAATAACAATTTCATTTTCTGAGCTGGACCAGAATGAAAAGTCTTTCTCCTTGGCCTTTTATCTTTGCAACTGATTTCCTCACCCAAGACCTACTTCCAAATAATATATACATGGGAAAAGTGAAGCCAGCTGAGAAAATAGGAACCATACTACAAAAATAATGAAGCTTTTCTCTTATGTCCAAGGAAGCATCTGCTGATGGTTCTTGAGAGATACTGAGGATGGAACTCAGACTTTGTCCTGAACAGTGAGTCGTTGATTGTTGCTCAGCAGAAAAAAATAAAATAAAGTAAAAACATTTCCACTGAGTCTATCAAAAATCTGACACCCAGGATTTTCAATGCGAAATTAATATAGCTGTATAAAACATTAAAAGTTGCTTTGCAAAATGTTTTATCACACAGACTTCAGAGGATAATTAGAACTGCAGAAAAAATAATTGCTACCAACCTGCCTTCCATTGAAGACCTGTATACTGCATGAATCAAGAAGAGGGCTGTGAAAATATTTACAGATCCCTCACATCCTGGACATAAACTGTTTCAACTCCTACCCTCAAAATGACGCTATAGAGCATTGCACACCAGAACATTAGACACAAGAACAGTTTTTTTCCGAAGGCCATCACTCTGCTAAACAAATAATTCCCTCAACAATGTCAAACTATTTACTAAATCTACACTACTAATTAATCTTCTCATCGTTTTCATCACCAATCTCTTTCCACTTATGACTGTATGACTAACTTTTTGTTGCTATCACTAAGGGTTAAATTGCAACCTATGTATCATTTGTGTTGTAAATGTTGTACCTTTGATGAAGGTATTTTTTTTCTTTTCTTTTATGTACACTGAGAGCATATGCACCAAAACAAATTTCTTGTGTGTCCAATCACATTTGGCCAATAAATTCTATTCTATTCTATTCTATTCTATTCTATTCTATTCTATTCTATTCTATTCTATTCTATTCTATTCTATTCTATTCTATCATAAGAAAAGCACCCTTCCTGAAAGCGTTCCAGTAGCTGTATGATCTGCAAGACAAGACATTTATTTACATGAGCTGAATGGCTGCTCTGGAGCCTGTCCCTGGCTGTCTGCCCTTGGAAGATGGTGATCCCCATGGAAGCATAGACCATCAGCGATAGCTTTGCAAGCTTTATGGCTGACACAGTGGCTTTAAAGATTACCTGGGCTGTTATGGGTAGGCTATGTCCAAAGCATGAAGGAATGACACTGGGCATTGTGAAGCACTGCTTTCAAACACAGTACATGTCATTCGAAATGAAATGGAAGGGCCATCTATCTTTTACAACAGGGGTCTCCAACCTCCAACAGGGGTCTCCGACTCCAATTCTGGGAGTTGAAGTCCACAAGTCTTAAAGTTGCCAAGGTTGGAGACCCCTGTTCTACAAAATGCTCTAGTGCTGAATCATGTCAATCCTAATTGTATTTCAACTACTTGGAGTGATCTTATTTTACTCAGCAAGCCAGAAAATCAGTCCAGAAAAATTAGCTCAAGCTTTGCCTACAGCTGCGTTTTATATTTAAAAATATTTTAGAAAATATTTCATTTCCCCATGCCCTCACCCAAATATCCCTTTCCCCCATTAATAGCAAGGGAGAAACGATTTATTATTTCCACTGTTTATGTCTCAAACTAGCTTCCCTCATGCATATTCAATCTCTGCTCCTTTGAACACCATAGGGATCCCTGAGTTGCAACGCCAAAAAGAGACCTTTAAATTTGGCATTTATCAGTTGGCAATTTATCACTTTGCAGGACCTGTATCAAATCTGCACAATAATTCTAAATAAGCAAGATTGGAATGAGGCAATACAAATGCAGACTGTAGATATAAAGAATATTATATACTGGGTACATATTCTTTTTATCTCAATGTATACCCAAAGAGGGGCCTCTGGTGGCTCAGCAGACTAAGTCTGTCTGTTATTAACACAGCTGCTTGCAATTACTGCAAGTTCAAGTCCCACCAGGCCCAAGGCTGACTCAGCCTTCCATCCTTTATAAGGTAGGTAAAATGAGGACCCAGATTGTTGGGGGCAATAAAATTGACTTTGTATATATTATACAAATGGATGAAGACTATTGCTTAACACAGTGTAAGCCGCCCTGAGTCTTCGGAGAAGGGCGGGATATAAATTCAAATTTAAAAAAAAAAGTATATCTGAGGCTCAGTTACCAGCAAGGGTGGTTCTCCAATGTATAGGACTATAACTACCAGAATGGTCAGTCTGCGTGAATATTGTCACCACTGGCTGGAAATTCTGGGAGTTGTAATCTAACATAATTGGATGACATTTTATTTTTATTTTTTTTATTTGCATTTATATCCCGCCTTCTCCAAGACTCAGGGCGGCTTACACTATGTCAAGCAATAGTCTTCATCCATTTGTATATTATATACAAAGTCAACTTATTGCCCCAACAATCTGGGTCCTCATTTTACCTACCTTATAAAGGATGGAAGGCTGAGTCAACCTTGGGCCTGTGGGACTTGAACCTGTAGTAATTGCAAGCAGCTGCTGTTAATAACAGACTGCATTAGTCTGTTGAGCCACCAGACGATTGTTGGAAAATCTGGATAACCAGGGCAAGAGAATATGCATCAAGCTTGACAGTATGAAGGAATCCTGCACAATAATTCTAAATAAGCAAGATTGGAATGAGGCAATACAAATGCAGACTGTAGATATAAAGAATATTATATACTGGGTACATATTCTTTTTATCTCAATGTATACCCAAAGAGGGGCCTCTGGTGGCTCAGCAGACTAAGTCTGTCTGTTATTAACACAGCTGCTTGCAATTACTGCAAGTTCAAGTCCCACCAGGCCCAAGGCTGACTCAGCCTTCCATCCTTTATAAGGTAGGTAAAATGAGGACCCAGATTGTTGGGGGCAATAAAATTGACTTTGTATATATTATACAAATGGATGAAGACTATTGCTTAACACAGTGTAAGCCGCCCTGAGTCTTCGGAGAAGGGCGGGATATAAATTCAAATTAAAAAAAAAAAAGTATATCTGAGGCTCAGTTACCAGCAAGGGTGGTTCTCCAATGTATAGGACTATAACTACCAGAATGGTCAGTCTGCGTGAATATTGTCACCACTGGCTGGAAATTCTGGGAGTTGTAATCTAACATAATTGGATGACATTTTTTTTTATTTTTTTTATTTGCATTTATATCCCGCCCTTCTCCGAAGACTCAGGGCGGCTTACACTATGTCAAGCAATAGTCTTCATCCATTTGTATATTATATACAAAGTCAACTTATTGCCCCCAACAATCTGGGTCCTCATTTTACCTACCTTATAAAGGATGGAAGGCTGAGTCAACCTTGGGCCTGGTGGGACTTGAACCTGCAGTAATTGCAAGCAGCTGCTGTTAATAACAGACTGCATTAGTCTGTTGAGCCACCAGACGCATTAAGTTGGAAAATCTGGATAACCAGGGCAAGAGAATATGCATCAAGCTTGACAGTATGAAGGAATCCCTGCAGAGGAATAAGTGATGCTGATGTGAAATGAGAGTGCCACTCAAACTGCGGAAGTGGCAGAAAAGTTCCTATGGCATTTGCCATTCCAAGGGCAGCTCTGCACTTTTTGTTCATTATAACGATACAGTTTTACAGAGGAATTATTGAGTCTGTCATTTGTACTTCTATAACTGTCTGGTTTGATATAGCAACCACACAGGACAGGTACAGACTTTAATGGGTAGTTAGGACTGCAGAAAAAACAATCACAACTAGCCTGCCTTCCATAGAAGACCTGTTTACTGCACGAGCTAGAAAGAGGACTGTGAAAATATCTATAGATCTCTCACATCCTGGACATAAACTACTCCCCTCAGGACACCGCTATAGAGCATTGCAGGGCAAAAACAATTAGACACTCATGCCATTACTCTGCTGAACACCTAATTCTCACAGTGCTGTCTAATGTCTATGTGTATTTACTCTCGTAGTATGGCTGTAGCATTGTATTTATTCTTATCTTTCTTACTTCTCCCTCTTCTTGGTATTACTATTGATGATGATGATGATGATGATGATGATGATGCTTTGCATGTACACTTGAGAACTTCTGTACTGGAGGCAAATTTCTTGTTTGTCTGATCACATTTGCCAAATAAAATATTCAATTCGATTTGATTCAATTCGATTCGATTCAATTCAATTCACCGCTCCTTGAGTGGCAGAATGGATGACATTATCCTTTTTCCACTCCCAGGCCTTTGTAAATGTACCCTGCACCCATGTTTTCAGCTTTAGTTCAAAATGTTTGTTTTCTGAACTCAGCCATCTTACATTCTTCATAGCTTCCAGCACTTTGTTCTGTTCCAGAGGCAACAGACGCAGCTCTGATTCTCTGCAATGCGTGGCTGGTCCCTGCCCTGAGTAGCCATTTGTCTTGGGCTGCAAGGCTGTTACGTTCTCTGTATTTTTAAAAATTATCCTGTGAAAACCCATTAATTAATTAAATGAACCGCAACACTAGAAGCTCAAGCTCCACTCAACACATATCCAAGTAGACAATCTTTCTGTTTCTGTCCAAGCTGGATAAAACTTGAGAAGCCCCAGCTTCTCTTACCTTTATTTTTATTTTTAAATCAAGGAATATTGCTATTTTCATTCTTTCTATGAAGCTGAAATATCAGTATTTCCTTGTTAACAAAATTTCAACTGAGATACGGAGAAACCAGGAAGCAAAGAACTGTTTCCCTGTTGCTTTGATTATTTTAGCACCAGAGCAACGGTCCTACAAAAGGAGAAAACAAAATAAGAAGGCCTGGGTTAGTGGCAAAAGAGGTGAAGTGGTAAATTAGGGGCAAAATCAGGGGTGGGCTGCTGGGGGTTCGCAGGGGTTTGGGAGAATCTCTAGCTAAGATTCTGTGCAGTTCGGCTAACCTCAAAATCCCACTCCTGGCTGGCCCCACCCACAAGTCCCCACACGGCCTGTTTTAAATGCAGGTAAGTGCAGGGTGCGTGCGGAGGCTCGGGGAGGGTGAAAAACTGGCCTGCTGGAAGTTTGGGAGGGACTCCGGAGCCTGGGAAGGCCGCTTTCGCCTTCCTGGAGGCTTGAGGAAAGCCTCAGGAGTCCAGCAAGGACTCCTTGCAAGGAGAGAACTTGCTAAAAATTTTGAAGCCCATCCCTGGGCAAAATCACCCATAGTGTCAATGTCTGGAAAAGCAAGGAAAGGCACAAGGACCAGTGAGAAAGAAAATATCCCCAAAAAGAAAATTGATTGGCACTTTCTTTGATTGGAGGGTAAGAAACAAAGGCACTATGAATCTGATTTTGTAAGACTGAGCATCAGCCCAGCTCCATGCTAACACAGTTTAAACTGGACTGATATTTCTGCAGTTGGCTTAAGAAATGGCTGGGAGCAGCATGGGAAATAACCAGGTTAAGTGGCAGTACGGAACTGCCCCAAGATAGCCAAATAGTAGCAGCTAAAGCTAAAGACTCTCTTGAGTTGAGCTTGACCTCTGGTGACCAAGTGGACATGTCTCTAGTTTTCTTAACAACAATTGCAAAGTGATTTGACATCTCTCTAGTCCAGTGTTTCTCAATAGCACTTAGCCTCATATACTGCTTCACAGTGTTTTTACAGCCCTCTCCAAGCAGTTTACAGAGTTAGCATATTGCCCCCAACAATCTGGGTCCTCATTTTACCAACCTCGGAAGGCTGAATCAACCTTGAGCCACTCAGAATCGAACTCCTGGAGTGAGCAGTGAGTTAGCCTGCAGTACTGCATTCTAACCACTGTGCTGCCACAGCTCTTTAAGCAACTTTAAGATGTTCTGAAGCTACCAAGTTAAAATTACCAAGTGTGAGAAACATTGTGTTAATGTACACGTAGTCCTTGATTCATGACTGGTTGCTCAACAGTTATTCAAAGTTACAACAGACTCCCCAAAATGTCCTTATAACCCAGTTCCAAAGTTCTGATCATTGGGCCATCTCTCCTGTAGTCAAGAGGTTGCATTTTGGACACTTAGCAACTGGCCTGCATTTATGGCCCTTTGCAGTGTCCTGTGGGCACGTGACTGCAATTTATGACATTTTTGTTGAAAATGGTATTTTCTTCTGGTTTTAGGCAGAAACACCCAATATTGAACAATGGGTTTGCTTAACAACTGCTGTAATCACTTTATAACCAAAGCATTTAATTAATGACTGCTGCCAAAAACAATAAAATAGGGTCAGTCACGTGGTGACCTGCTTTACAACTATCATGACATACAACCACAATGGCTCCTTAATGGCAGGCTTCATTACAGTCATAAATTGAGGACTACCTGTATATTCCAGGAATTATATATATTTGGGCCACAGCCTTCTTAGCACTGGCTATGTGCTGCCATTTGATGCCTCGTATGCTACTTCTTAAGTAAATAAGTTACGTTTCCTTGAGTCAAAATCAACTCTTATTGACTTATGGACACATCCCTGAAGGTTTCTTTGTAATAGTGTGGAAATGGTTTGCCATAAGATGCTCTTTAAACTCTTTAGGTCAGCCTAAACTCTAAACTCTAACTAAAGCCTGACTAGGTGGCTCAGCGGCTAAGACACTGAGCTTGTTGATCAGAAAGGTTGGCAGTTCAGCGGTTCGAATCCTTAGTACAGGTCTCCTGTGTGAGCAGGGGGTTGGACTAGATGACCTCCAAGGTCCCCTTCCAATTCTGTTACTGGTATTTTTTGGTGGTTTCTTACCCAAATAGTTCTAAAACCCTGCTTAGTTTTCTGAAATAATCAGAACAATAATCTTGTTTTCTTGATTATACAAACAAACCTCATGTCTAAAACCATATCTCAGAACAGTTTATAAATCTATCATATCCTGATAAACACAGTACAGGGAAAGATAGTATACTTCCTAAAACTTAAAAATTGAAACACACTTTGAAATCCTTGCCTTTGGTTTAGTGTTGTTAACAAGAACAATGTATTATATGCAATAGTTCAGGGAAATGTCATCCCACAGCTTGGGAGAAATGATCTTACACAGGGATAAAGAATCTGGAATACATAAATATGAAATTGTGGCTACATATGGATACTTGTCCATCTGCTGCGTCTCTGGGCTTCAGAAGGAAGCTTATGTATAATTTTTTTTAAAAAATCATGTTCTTGTCTATTCAACAACAGATTCAGTAATCTTGTAAATCCTGCTGAAGTTGTTCTGGATCTGGAACAAATATTAAATTGGAGCTTCATCGCTACACAATATTCTTCTTTAAATCAGCATATCTGAAATAATTCAGTGAATTGTGCTCACATCAGACCATTGGTCTCACTGATCTCATTTTGTGGCACTAAAATGTGTGGCTTCGCTTTGGCTGAGACAAAAGGAAAGTTCTTAAAAGCATCTCAATATGCATGATTTTGGATTAAGCGTCTGCAGGCAACCTTCCATATCCGGCCAATAAATGCTTTGGACAGTTCAGAAGATAGCATTTGAAGCACCTTCTTAGAAACAATAATTTCTAATACCTTCATCTGTCACAGAATAAATTAAAGATAACATTAGCATGTCCACCATAAAGGCACATATTTTGATGGGAAAAATCCTGCATATTATGCCCATTTATTTAGTAGAAAATGATACTCATTTTCTCTACATATATTTGAAACTAGACCTTTTATGTATGTGGTATGTGATAAATTGTGACTATACTAGGATCAAATGCACAATACTGCAGCTGTATCTCCTATTATAATATAGCACTGCTGTTTACTGGTCCAGTGGAATTAATAAAGACCAGAATAAAGGAAATAATTTATGACAGCATTTTCAATTTATTTTAAAAACTGCACATTTAAGAATTTTTTATCTAAATTAGGCCCAGAAGCCAGCTGGAATGCAGCTCCTACAGTATAGGTGTTACACTTCTGTATAGGTTCCTCCAGCCAGGAGGTGATTAACTGCAATTTGTGTCATGTGTAGCTCCCAAGCCATCCCCAAGGGCAGTCCCATGTAAAGTGAATTGCAGTAGTCTAATTAGAAGATGAAAAGGTAATACTAAGGAAATCAGCATACTAAGGAAATGTCACAGAAAACTATTCTGGCTATGATGGTCTCCTACTTCTGTAGTAGGGGCTACAAGTTCAGTAGCTTGTACAGCAGATGGTGGACTTTCAGTGAAAGGTCCTGTTTAATTCCAACATAAAGATGGAGTTTCCTTGGTACCAGAGGAGAGCTGCACAAATAATAATTCCCTTCTCACTAGGATTAAACCTGGGTATCTTCCATCCCATGATGACCCTCACAACTTCCAGGCACTAGAGGTCAAGGTTCCACTGCATCTCCTCTTGGCTTGAATAGTAATACACTGCATAGTTGATATATGGGCATGATGATGATACCCCATGCCAAATTGGAAATCATTCCTTCTGCTCATGAGAACTCTGCCTATCCAGCTTCTAAACATGAGTGGATACAAATAATTGTGCTTGCAAAATCCTTGACAAAAAGAATAACCTTCAAGAAGGCTATCATATAAATGTCCTCCGTTTTTAAATCACATGCTAACTGTACACATGCTCGATCAATAGCATAGCCCTGAAAGCATTGGGGCTATGATGCACCCAAGGTTTGTAGTGATGAACCTAGAATACCTTTTCCTCCTCCCAATTTAATGTATATACTTGTGCAGTCCAGTTTACTTCAACCATGTCAAGTCATCTTAAATCTAAGGCATGAATGCTGAAATCTCCCAGTACAAGAAGCCTGGGAAAGCCCAGCACCAGCTTGGCAATGAAGCTGAACAGCTGGGAGAGAGGTTCTCAAGCAATATTCCCAGTTTGTCTTCCAGGTTCGCTTACAGACAGCTTAAATAGAGACAAAAAATAAATACATGGGAAGCTACTATTATCTAAAAATATGTTAGACGTAAGTTACATAAGGCTTGATAGCAGGGGTGGGTTCTACTTACCTTTACTACTAGTTTGCAACAGGAGCATGCACATGCAGAGATCGTCAATTATGATGTCCGGGTGGGTGGGCAGAGCCTCCCACCGCTTTTACTACCAGTTCTAAAGAACCGGACAGAACCGGGAGCAACCCACCACTGCTTGATAGGTTTATTGTATTAATGATAAATAATAAAAAAACACAGGTAGGATATAGGCTTGTATCTTTTAAAATTCTTTGGATTATTTTAAAAGGTGATCACACAAGCTTCTCATCTACAATATGAAGCCAACTTTAAAAATGGATGTTCATGCATATATAATCTTAAATTAAATGCAAATAGCTTTCTATTTGTCTTGTCTTTAATCTTTTATTGGACTTTCTAACCTAATGAATAATTCTGAAATGAGCAGATATGAATGTCTTCATCTCAACCTTTCAAATATGCCTGAAGTTTGTAAAACTTCTGAAATGAAGCTGTTTACTTGTAGAAGCTAAGAAAAAGTACTTCTTTAAATAATAACACATTGAATCCTTATTATTTATCTTGTTAGATACAGTATTATACAGAGAAAAATATTTCCTTTTAATATAAACCCATTTATTTTAAACTTAACAGTGATATTGTTTTAATTGTTGGTTATATAATAAATATATAAATCCACACTTTGAATAGTTTTGGTCGCCACAATATAAAAAAGATGTTGAGGCTCTATAAGTAGTTCAGAGAAGAGCAACAAAGATGCTTAAGGGACTGGAGGCTAAAATAAAAAAAGAATGGTTGTGGGAACTGGGTATGTCTAGTTTAATAAAAAGAAGGACTAGGGGTGACATAATAGCAGTGTTCCAATATCTAAGGGAGTGCCGCAAAGAAGAGGGAGTCAACCTATTCGCAGAAGTACCTGAAGGCAGGACAAGAAGCAATGGATGGAAACTAATCAAGGAGAGAAGCAACCTAGAACCAAGGAGAATTTTCTTGACAGAACAATTAATCACTGGAATGACTTGTTTCTAGAAGTTCTGGGTGCACCAACACTGGAGGTTTTTAAGAAGAGATTGGACAACCATTTCTCTGAAATGGTATAGGGCCGTGATGGTGAACCTATGGCATGCGTGCCACAGGTGGCATATGGAGCCCTCTCTGTGGGCATGCAAGCCATTGCCCAGTTCAGCTCCACTGCACATGCACGCAGGCTTCCCGCCGGCCAGCGGATTTTTGGATGTGCCCTGCAAGCAGGAGACACGTGTTGGGGCCTACCTTTCTCCTCACTTTCTGGTGCCTGTGCCTGCCCAGATCTCCAGAGATTCCCCTCCCAGCGCTGTTTTGGAAGGCGAAGCTTTCCCCCACCTCCCAGCCATTTTGGGAGGCAAATGCTTCCCCCACAGCCCTTTTGGAGGCTTCTCCTGCCCAGCTGTCTTGGAGGCTTCTCCCCCCAACACACAGCCATTTTGGGAGGCAAAGGCTTCCCCCTCCAGCCATTTTGGGAAGCAAAGGCTTTCCCTCCCCAGTGCTGTTTTGGAATGTGAAGCCAAAAGGTGGGGGGGTCACATGCGCATGCGCGGGGGGAGGGTGGTCGTGCGTGCATGCAAGGATTGCATGTATATGCAGGGGGCGGGGCATGTGGGAGTAGCATTGCATTATGGCTGTGGCCATGTGCGAGCATGCGACAGTGTACGCACGCACGCTTTTGGCACTCGAGGAAAAAAAGGTTAGCCATCATTGGTATAGGGTTTCAAGCAGGAGGTTGGACTAGAAGATCTCCAAAGTCCCTTCCAACTCTGTTATTCTGTTATAAATAGACAGACAGACAGACAGACAGACAGATAGATAGATAGATAGATAGATAGATAGATAGATAGATAGATAGATATAGTTTTTTAAAGTCAGATGGAAATGAACAGATTAAAATTATAACCACTTTGTTTTTTAGAGTGTGTCAAAATTCTGAGGGATGCTACAGCTGTGGTTGAAAAACTTTTAGCAGAAGGCTAACAGTTAGTGGGGTTGTTCCTTATCTTTGTCTTCTTTCTATCTCTGTGTCTGTTGGGTGATTGAGAGGTTATTTTCAAAATAATATTGGCATACAACCAATAACTTTTTTTTAAAAAAATTGTGGCGCCTAGAATCATTTATAAATAAAGCCACAAATGGAAGCTTTGGCTTATAACTTGTCAGCTTTAATTAATAAAATCAGGAAGGGCAAGGAACCTGATGGACATCAGGAGAAACAAAACAAATATTGATTCCCATCAGTGGCTCTTTCAACCCTGTGTATGCAACAAGAAGCAGCATCGTGGGTTTTTTTCTTGCTGTTATTTTTTCTTCCATTTTAGTTCTTTTTGTTTAGCTTTTGGGATACATACAAATGGTAGATGGTTAGGATGAGGATAACGATAGGAACAATTTCCTAGTGCAGACACCTATTTGGTCTTATGAAGGACTATTCAATGGTTGTCAGCAGTTTTTGATGATTAGCATTTCACTTCTACCATTTCATACTACCATTTAACCCATGGGTATCAAACTTGTGGCGTCACATTGCCGTCATGTGATGTTTAATGTTTTTCTCATTCGCGGAGCTGGGGTGGGTGTGGCCTGTGCATGATGCATCTAGCCCATGGGCTGCCAGGTTGACATTCCTGATTTAACCCCTACCAGATGACTTGTTCAGTATTTTCAGTCTCTTTGTTGAAATGAAAGTCTAGAAAATATTTTAAAAATGGTCCTCAGTATATAGAAAGTGTGCATAATAAGCTAAGTTCTTAATCTATAAAATAAAATAAAAAACAGCTTCAGGTTTAGAAACAAAGAAATAAAATAAAATAAATTACTATAATTTCAAAGAATATATTTCTTTGTTCATCTCCCTCTCTCTAATTCTAATGATTCCCCCCCCCCAGATTTCTTATATTTAAATAAAATTCCAAAGATTTATCTTACTTTGAAAGGAATGGTTAGTAGTGTGGAGTCTTCTAATTTTACATTAGAATTAATTAGCACTGTGCTTTTGTTTCCATGATTAAGGCACTAAATAATGTTCTATGCTACAAGACAAGGATTTGAATGAATATGTAATCTAGTTAATTTCCAGCACTTTACTAGGGAAGACTGATACCTAAATTTCATTTTCAGAATGTAGAAGCATAGGTGAATTTGGTTTGCCAAAACAAATGGAGAGAAGATAATGGATGCACAGAGAAAGAGAGAGAGAGAAAAAAAAAACTGACAGATTTTTTGCTAAGGTTACTTCTCTGTTTGGAGAATTTGCACAGCTTTGTATGTGGCTTAATTAATCAGTGTTTTGACTGAACCAAGTTTTTAATGAATCAGATTAATTCATTAATTAAGCACCCTGGATTTACCAACTATCTGCATTTTATCTAGGATATATTTGTTCCAATCACCACCTTAAAAAGTTGCAAATGCTTTTAAAAGCCAATGGCTGGATAAAAATTAGAAGGATGGATTCCTAAAATTTTGAGAGTTTCTCTACATCTTTTAATTAACATCTGATACCAAGAGAGTCTAAACAGGAAGGTATAACATATAATACAGGAGCATCTATCAGCCCTTCCAGGTAAATCAGATAAGAAACACAACGTGAGCTTTATTGTAAAGCTATATTAACAGATATTTGCAAATCTGAAAGTACAAATCTCTCACCATCTCTTACTACAACCAGATCAACGAGGTCCTTCCTAAGCTTATTCCTCTGACTGTTGAGCAACTGTGGGCTCCTCCCTCTCTTGTTTGACTGTTTCCTAGGCAGCATCTCTTTCCTTGTCCTTCAAAGTCATTCTCACATATGGTATTTTATGGCACTATTATTTGGTTCACACAGGCAGTGCAACACACAATGCTCCTACCATTATGTTCATGCAATACAGTCTGAATTTTAATCCTATAAAATATGATTTAAAAGGGTAAACCATGTACCTGCTTCTTCCTCATTTAACCCCATATAGGAATGTTTAGAAATAGAGAATGAATTGGTACAAAAAGGATCTCGTTATAATTCTGGACAAAAGGTTTCACATTTATCTAAGAGGAAGTTACAGCACCTAAAGCATGATTCATTATTCTCTACATACGGCAGGAACAAACATAAATGCTTTTATTTGCTTTGACTCATTTTAGCTCTATAAACTACAAGATAATGCTCTTGGCAAATGTCTCCAGCTATTCTGGATAATGTCAAGACTGTTCTCCAAACATAATGCTCCTTTCTTTATAGAAATAAATCTTACCGCTATACAAATTTTTCTGAACATCCCTGGAAGGAAAAGATCCAGGACTCCATTTCGGTGAAACATATATGGCCATAGTAAACCTGACATGTTGCAAAGTACATTGCCAGCTTTCAGCATAACTTTTATTTTAATAATGGCCCTGGGCTCCTATAAGGATCCCATAAGCTTGACGAGTGTTTATGGCCCGCTAACTTTGCTTGTGACTATGCCCAGAAATAGAGCACGGACAGGAGGAATACAACTGCAAGTAACATGCGGCTAAATCTGTGCTTTGAGTTCAGGACAAGGCTTCCCAAAAGACATTTTGCAGGAGGCCTCCAATACTAGTATTTTCCCCCCACTATCTCAAACATACCCCTCAGTACAAAATGGCCAGAAGCCTTGATAGATGGAGTCTGCAAGGGCACTACCATTAGAAATTGGCCTTTTGCTATTTTGTCTTCTTAACCAAGGGTTACACATTACTTCCCAGTGAGTGGAAGCCCTCCTATGAAAAGCAGCTCATATTGGTAAAAGGATGACAATTTCACAAGTGGATCATTACTGAAGGAAAGCAGAGGAAAGCCTTTCTTTGATTAATTCTTAGCCAAAATGCCAGATTACATGATGCTTGGGTGTACAATGGACACAGAAGAGTGAAAGGGAAAAGGGGAATAGTGTTACTTCCGTTCATTTGCTGAAGTATGAAATGAGGACAACAAATACATTTCCAATGGATTGGTAACATACCTGCTTTATGATGATGTATATCAATAAGGTATATCATATTTTTCTTTCATTTTATTAGAGATAGCTCCTATAGAAGATCAATGAGACATATCCATTTCACTCATATCATAACCACCCAGAATACTTTGGAGTCAGATGGCAGGTAATTTTAATAAATGATGGTTGTTGTTATATTTGGAAACACAAAAAATTTGCACAGAAAGATGCAAAAAAATATTGTGTGCTAGTATCACAAAACACATTTATTTACAAATGTAGCTGAAAGAAAAACAAAGGAGCAGGAACAGGAGCAGAAGCAAGAATAATAGTACTAATGGTGGAAATCATAGCTTACCCTAGTAGAAAGGGTAGAAAAGAGACAATTGGATGAAGTGGAGTGATATGAAGGTGGGGGAGGAAGGAAGGAAGAAGGAAGGAAAGAGAAAGAAAGAAAGAATTAAAGAAGGGAGGAGGAAAGGAAGGAAAAAAAGGGAGAAATTAATTAATTAATTAATCTCCTCTTCAGTTATTTCAATCCAAGATTTAGAAGTCAAGTGCTAGAAAAGCAACAATGAGTCTTTCCTCTCTCAATTTGAACTAATGATTAATTTTCACAGCAATGTTTGTAGAGAGGCAAAATTTAGCAGTTGGTGGTGGGACAGAAAAGGATGGTACTCATTCCCATTCTCCCTCTTGGCAATTCCTTTTTATAATGCCTCACAGGGCTGGATTATAGACCTTCCAAAAACGTCTACTCTTTGTCTATGGACTCAACATGCCTTTTTCAGTCATAGGTAGGCAGATGCAACACCTGATCAGATACCCCATCTTAAACAGTTGGGAAATTATTAGGTAGGAAGAACACCTCTTTTTCTAAAGAGGGTAGCATAACAGGGTAGCATAAATTATTATATCATTATCAAATTTATTTGCCTTCCCTTCTGTCTTAGCAATCCATTGTCTCTTCAGACTCTCCTAAAAAATGGACGAATCTTCAAGAATATTGGAGTTCATTAAGATTAAATTCCTATCATTTGAGCTAGCATTAGCCCTCTGAGAACAACAAAACTTTATATCCATGGCAGGGCGTTGTAATTTATGACTTCTGATGTTGATTTCTCAAACTCTGAATTAAAATAATATGCTTTCCCAATTCAACTTACAGAAATCAGAATAAAAAATCTGGAGGGCAATATAAACAAACTGGCATGTTTTCGTAGACCGTTGCTATCGTCATGAAGCTTTAATGTAGGTGCAAAGAGTAGACAATCTATTGTAACACAAACTCTATTCCATACGTCAGCCTCAAGGATGAATGTTACGCACACATCCATTTTTATTGATTCTTTAAAAGGAAACATGCGGTTAAATAAAAGTGATAACAATTACCGTTGAGTGTAAAATGATATTCATATGCGTAAAAAAAATTGAATACTTTGCACGTTTTCTAACAAGTCATTGCCTATTATAATCCTCATTAGAGTTTCAAACAGCTACAGAATATAGTTCAAGTAAAAGCAATATCCCTGAAATACAAATGAAGAGCCTGCCTTTGTTTTACAGCAGCAGCAGCAGAACGTTTAAGCCTTCAAAAGTGCAGGAAGATAATCATCAAAGTTAAATAGCCGCCAATGTTAGCTATCAAGAAATCTCAAGCCAAGTGAGATATCAGGAGTGCTGCCACCAAGTATTTGGTTGAAGGAATGTAAATAGGATTAGTTTAGAAATTAGAGGAGAAATTCCAACATCTGAGGGCCACCCCCCGAGGTCATGTGACTGGATTTTGGGTGTTCATCATCATGCCTGCATTTATGGCCATTTGCGAGGTGCCACATTCACATGATTACAATTGATACCACTGTTTACTGTCTAATTTCTGGTAAAAGAAGACCTTGCGATGTGCACTGAGATATCATGGTGTATCTTTTATGGTCACCAAATTCACTTAACAACTGCCACAAAAGTTATAAAATCTTGATGCAGTCATATGGTGACTCTCTAACACCTGTCATGGCTTACCACTCTAATTGTGGGCTCAATTACAGTTGTAAGGGCTACCTGTATCTCTGAGGCTTTACAGGAAACTCCCCAAAATACATTCTTGACTATAAAACCTTGGATTCTTTGAATGGTCAGTGGGATATTAGCTCAGACTAGATTATAAATCCTGAGTCATTCCAATTCTCTGCTTGTTGAGGACCATCAAGACTTTCCACAGTGAAAGTTCTTCAGAGGCTCAGAAAGCTTAACTGCTTAATTTTCAGGGAATTTTTTTGTTTGTTTCCCCCTTAATATTTCTCTGCAATGTTCAATTATTTGCCACACTTCAAGTTCTCTTGAGAAGAACTACCTGGAAAGTGAAACTAACATTTACCTAAACATAGACAGTGTAGACTGGTGTGTGCATATCATCAGAAGAGAGGAACATAAAGCACACATTCCTTACCAAAAGAAGAGGATATTTATAGCTCATGGCTGACCTGTGGAGTCTTCGGTGCTCTCAGTGGGGTTGTTTTCTTGCAAATGTTTCATTACCCAACTAGGTATCTCTCTCTCTCTCTCTCTCTCTCCCCCTCCCTCCCTCCCTCCCTCTCTCTCTGCCTCCATTTCTTTCTCTTTTGCTTACAACCCTGCATATTCAAAGCTACAAAATTGCTCTGGGGGTACACACCTATCATCTATCCACAGCTAGCTAATAGATTATGATGTAATATCACGGAATCATTTCCTATTTGACTGTGCTATACAATATCACTCAATAGGGGCTATTTCTGAGAGTATGCCCAGCTTTTCAAGTGAAGGCATCTCATTGGGAGCTTTGTCCTTGATGAAGGTGCTGAAGGTCCTGGTAAGGGAACAGGTCTGAAAGGTTGACCCAACAGGTCACAGGTTGTCTCCTCAACATTTAAAATTAAGTTTAACAACAGCAGACATCTAAGTCCTTATCCTTATTTGTTCATAATGTCTTTTTCTATACTACTGGTCTTTTGCCTTCTTGGTAGGGAGAAGGGAAGGAATCTCAACTTCTAGAGAGATTGTGATATCATTACCCACCCATTATTCTGCTCTGTAGGGCATCAAAGCATTCCTAGAAATAAGGGTGATGAGACTGACATTCTGCTTTGCAGGTTTATATTATATTTTTGCTTTCAATATTTATTTTTGGCATCCAAATCGGGTGAGACACACCTTCATAGATGCCTGTAAAATTCCTATTTTAAAGGCAGATAAATTATAGAATGAATGTAGAATACGAAAAAGACCTTTCTGATAAAACTTTGGGGGAGAAATTGGAAATATCAATAGTTGAATTTATTTTTTATATGAAGTCTCTCATATTTGCAAAATCTATTAATACTATTGTGATTTCATATGACATCACAAACAAGGTACTGCCTAAACTGTGAGAAAGCAACTTGTTGGGCAACCTTTACAGTTTGACATTTGGGAATAAAGTCAAACTTTACCTCTAAAACTAGTTTGAATTCTTTGTTTCTGTTGTGGCATGAAAGAAAAAAATGTTCTATTGATTAAAAGTCTTCAAAGGGAACTATAGCTATATATAATAAATCAGGGGTGTCAAACTGGCAACCTGCAGGCCAGATGCGTGACATGCAGGCCACGCCCACCCCAGCTCCACGAATGGGAAAAATGTCACGAAACATCACGTGACAGCAATGGGATGCCGCGAGTTTGACACCCATGTTATAGACAGTTCTAGAGAACCATTGTTGTATCTTCTACTAAGCAGGATTTATATTTTTAAAACAATTTTAGGGTTAACATTTATTGTTTTAATATGTTTATGTTTTATTTTGTTTTTATTCATTCTAAGCCACCTACAGTTGCCTATAGGTGAGATGGGGGGGCATATAAATTAAACTTACAAAGAAACAAAGAAACAAACAATAGTGAAGAAACAAATAGTGAAGTTGAAGACTGCAGGTTCAGATAACTTTTGCTGCAATGGGAAATGTAGGTTGTGGCTTCCAGAGACAATTTAATTGGTGGAAATCACATGGGGAAACAAAAATGTCTCCCACATTGTGAGTTTGGCTTGGCCATCTGCTTTCATGAGAAGAATCATAAATTCCCCCTGTCACTTATAGGATATTGAGAAGCTTAGAACTTCTGGGATCCTATCAATTGGAAAACAAATACAAAATATTTAGTTTGGTAAATATTAGATAAAAAAGGGAAGTGAAAATTCCTGGATAGTGATGGGCAACCTGGTCCTTTCCAGAAAGCTTGGACTATATTTTCATTGGGTATTAGGAGAACCAAATGGGAATTGCCTTTTTAAGCACTTAGAGCCTGACTACCTAAGGCAGGGTCTCCAATCTTGGCAACTTTAAGCCTGGAGGACTTCAACTCCCAGAATTCCCCAGCCAGCAAAGCTTCTAGGAGTTGAAGTCCTCCAGGCTTAAAGTTGCCAAGATTGGAGACCTCTGACCTAAGGGAATGCATTTCAAAAGACATTGAAATCTGTAGGATAAACTCCAAAGCTGCATTGAGACCAATGTATTAGGCAGATGGAAGATGGCCTTTTCCTGCATCATTCCCAGAGTTTGGGAGACACTCATTAAGCGGTTGCATTTGGCTACCATTCTGCCTTTATAAAATACATTTTAAAAATCACTTATTTTTAGTCTGGGTTTTAGAGGCCAGTGGTTTTATTGTTTGGTTTTTAATACACCAATCACATTTTTCATTACTGTATTTCATTATTCCTTTACTTCCTTTGGGACAGGAACATTATTTATTTGCTTATCTTTTAATGCTACTTTAAATTATAAATTGCCCTGTTTGTTCAACATTTATCCTAAAAGATCATTCAGATTAGAGGAACTGGAGGTTAATCTTTTGTCTCTGCTTCCTACATAGCGGCTGTTACCAATAAAAGGGAATATTTGTAGCTCAGGGTTGAAATGAGGGCTCCTTGGTGCTCTTTGAGCTTGGTTGTTTTCTGGCGGACATTTCATTATGTAAACTAGGTAACATCATCAATGCTGGTAAGGAGTGGGGGGTGGTTCTCAATTTATAGTCTAGTGGTTTGCCTGGTCAGTATTGGGTGTGTGTGTGTGTGTGTCTTAGAGGTTCTTTGGTTGGGCTGTTTACTGTTGGCTTGTTTGGCAGTTCCTTGATTGGGGTATTGATTTTTGATCGGATATTAAACTTGCAGTTAATCTATGCTTATCTGGGTGCTGATTGATGATGGGGGAGGCCTTGGGTGATCAAAGCCAGGGTGTCTTTTTCCAGCACTAGGCCCCCTCATTGTCTTTGAGGTACTCCACTTAATGACCCAAACATTCGATTAACGAATGCATTGAGAAGAGCAGGGATGGGGGCTCAGTGATTTAACACGATTCACTTAATGTTATGACTATAATGGGCAGGCTCTGTTATGGTCATAACTTGTGGACTATCTGCTTTTTACTATTGCTAATCTCTACCCCTGTTACAGCAACATATGTTGGGCTTCAAACTACCCCTTCCACTTTAATGGCAAATGATATAAATTACATCTGTAAATGAAAATAAAATAAAGCATAACTGTAAGCACTCTAGTCCATCAACTCTTGACATGCACAGTTTATTTACTATAAGTGCAAGTTACCATATAGAAATTCATTTGCCTCCAAGTTTAGTATTGTAATAATTATTTGCTATATATACTCAACCATTTCAACAATCAACAGATTATTAGGCCATTTCTTGTGAAATTTTACATCAAGGAAATTTTGAACTTATTGGACCTGAATATCCTGACTCTGCAAAAAAAACCACCCTACTTGGAACTGCCTATATACTTAGATGCTACCTTAACAGTTCTTAGATCCTGGGTTAGGATTAAAACTCTTAACTTTTTACCAGTCCTTTCAGAAAGATAATGAAATATAATCAAATGGCAAATTTTAGTATAAAATATAGTAAATTATTCAAATACTTCCTACTTGCTATCCTTCTAAGGGGAAAACTATTTTTTTAAGGCAAACAGATGTACTCACAAATGATTTTGTTACTAGCATACTTGTTAATTAATTGTTTCGAAGGTTAGGCACAGTTTATGTATACATGATTGCCAGTAGTCCCAAAAGGAATTATTTATTTTACTGAACAGGTTCCAGATCACTGCGCATAAAAAGGAATCAAAAGTTTTCCCTCTTCAAAGTGGCATATATAATTATTCTGAGGCATGTGAGAAAGTTGTTTTGCATACATACAGGGGAGAAACAGACCAGATTACCCTTCCCATATTACTTTTAAGACATTTTTAAAAAATCTATGTGAAACTAGCATGTGCAAAAAATCAGTTTCCAGTTTCCATTTTATTTTCACAAATGTTTCTGGTGTTTAAAAGAGGCCATAAGCTTGCTTGGAAAATCAAATAAATAAAAATTATGGATAGCTGCCAATCAATATGTTGCTGTGGAAAGGATAAAACAAGAACAAAACAAAGTAGGTACATTAGGAATTTTGTAACAGTTAATATTCTTCATAAAATGGATTTATGAATGAATGAATGAATGAATGAATGAATGAATGAATGAATGAATGAATGAAAGAATATCCTTCATTGTGTGAGAAAGACCCTGAGTAATGGAACAAAAAAATGCTGCCTGAGGAACGATCACAAAGAGATGGTTCAGCCTGTAGCTACAGAAAAGGTGAAGAAGGAGTTTCAGAAGGGTCTCACCCTAACTTCTCTCACTGTAAAGGAAATGTTGGGAGATTTGTCCTTTCCAACTTGCAAGATAACAAGAAGAAGAGAAGATATCAGGAAGGTTAGTCTATTCAGGTATACCAGGCAGGAAACAGACTGAACAAGCTACTTCTGCTGTATTGTAATGCTACATTGATGCAAGTGTAAGTAAGTGTAAGTAAGCTTGCACTTTCTCTTCTTTGACCCTTCCCTAGGCAGCATTTCTTTCTCCTGTTTTTCAAAAGTCTATCTCACATAGCCATCATTTTGGTAAAACCACTAACAATATTTACTGAACATCTCAACTATCCTCACTAGCCCAAAAAGGTTGGATATCATCCCTGATCTGTCTAGATCATGGGTGTCAAATTTGCTCATGTCACATGACGTATTGCAACATATTGTGAAGTTTTTTGCCTTTGTGGAACGGGGTGGGTGTGGCCTGCCCGGATGCATCTGGCCAGTGGGCCACCAGTTTGACACTCCTGGTCTAGATCACCTCAGGAGGGACGGCTCATAAGGCCTGTTTAGAACATTTTTTCTCTCTCCTTCTACTGATTTTTTCTCTCTCCTTCTACTGATTTCATCAGCCTGCATTCAATTTTCAGGCAGTGAAATGCTAGAGGCAGTAATGACATAATAAATACTTGCAAAAAACATTTTGATTCAAAAAGAAATGTACTTAATGGTGATGTGATGGATGGTGCCCGCGGAGGGGGAGGTCATATGATGAACTACAATGAAGCAGCAGTTTCTCAGGAAGGAGGGAATGCATTCCAAAGAGGAGGCGAGACAAGAGGTAGCACAGCTCGGAACTGGGTAGAGTCAGAGAAAAAGAATTAGAAGAGCCATTCCCTAGAATCTCTATTTGGTGTGAGCAAATAAATAAGTGAACTTTGGCTGGATTGCTCTCTGTTGTTCTTGGTCTACACCTGACAGTAGTACTTTCCCACTCAGTATGAAATGTCTCTTTCATCCAGGGGTGGGGTTCAAACATTTTAGCAAGGGGTTCTCTGCCTGGTTGCTGGGTGGGTGTGGCTATG
The DNA here is from genome assembly GCF_028640845.1 of Ahaetulla prasina. Lineage (NCBI taxonomy): Eukaryota > Metazoa > Chordata > Lepidosauria > Squamata > Colubridae > Ahaetulla > Ahaetulla prasina. The sequence goes on along the minus strand of NC_080539.1, from coordinate 115,439,794 downwards.
GTGGGCATGGCCTAGTTGGCCTCCTGCATCACGGCCAGGGGTGTGTGTTTTTGCCCTCCTCTGGCTCCAGGGGATTTCCTCAAATCTCTGGTAGGGCAAAAACAGCCTCCCCAGCCTCCAGAGGCCCTTCCTGAACTTCTGGTAGGTCCATTTTTCACCCTCCCCAAGCCTCCACGCGTGCCCTGCACTTAGCTGCATCCAAAATGGATCGTGTCAGGACTCCTGGGAGAGGCGGGGTGGGGTGGGAGGAGCAATGGAATTTGGGGGTTCTCCGAACTGCACAGAATCTTAGCTAGAAGTTCTTCCAAACCCCTGCGAACCCCCAGCAGCCCACCCCTGCTTTCATCATTTTCCTTTTCATGTCCTACTGGCCTTATTACAGGACAGATTCAGGCAAACCAATCCAGATATAGTACGCATATTCCAGTTCTTCAAAGACATAGATGCTGAGAATTCTTGCTCCTAGAATCACAACTCCTAGAATCTTCACATATGGAAGGAGCTAGATGAGGAAGGTAAGGTTGTACTAAGAAGTGCAGTGCCCAGATGGCTATATGTCCTGCATGAGAAGATCACAGTTATGGGGTGACTACTGGGGATGGACAAAAAAATAAATAAATTACTCATATGACTGGGAAATGTTGATTTTTCATATTGATTTCTCACCCTAATCCAGTTGCTTTCTCAAAAAGGTGACATTACTGTAAACTAAAATCAGTTTTTTCCCCTGAACTATAAGCATAGATTTCATTTTGTAAATGAAAGATGTTTACGGCTATTTAATGAACTATGTAAATTAGGGAAAAAAAGGAAAAGAATTTTCCAGATTTTTGGGAAACAAATTATATATGTGTGTGTGTGTGCATATACATACACATACGCACACATGAACACACATACTCTGATGTTGCAAGTGTATATTTTAGATGCAACTACACTTATTCAGGTTGCTTGTCCAGGCAAAACATTGGTATGCAATTACATAGGCGTCAAGCATTAAATCTAACATGTATGTTTATGCATATTACATTCCATGCAGAGATCTTATTTTTTATCCCTTGTATTACCACAGGAATTTTTTTTTAAATTTGAATTTATATCCCGCCCTTCTCCGAAGACTCAGGGCGGCTTACAATGTGTTAAGCAATAGTCTTCATCCATTTGTATATTATATACAAAGTCAACTTTTATTGCCCCCAACAATCTGGGTCCTCATTTTACCTACCTTATAAAGGATGGAAGGCTGAGTCAACCTTGGGCCTGGTGGGACTTGAACTTGCAGTAATTGCAAGCAGCTGTGTTAATAACAGACAGACTTAGTCTGCTGAGCCACCAGAGACCCCTGATTATTATTAAATTATTAAGGAAGGGAGGATAAAAAAAATATACTCTCTTTTTAGGAACTGCTCTTGATTCTCTTTTTCTAAAGAAATGATGTTCTGATTTACATCATAATAAAATTGCAATCAATGAATCTGGCTTTGATGATGATAATGAACAGAGATTCATGTTCTTCTTATGTATATTTAAACAAGTATTTATTGATGCATATGTTCACTGATTCTTGTGATACTCTTATGTAGTGATACTCTTGTGATACTCTTATGTAGTATATTCTTGTGATACTCTTATGTACATTCAATGGCATTCAGTCTTCTATAATTTTAACAGTTCTATAATTAAGATCACATAAAAAAACCACTCGTTGTGTCATAATGCTGCAGGGATCCCAAGAATATTTTTTGCTATAATTTCCCGATTCAGTGGTAACATTCACTAATGCTCATTAAATCTGCACAATTAGTGTAACATTTATCCATGTCCTTCTATGAAACAGTACAACTTATTTACAATAGTAAATAGTAAAACAAATCTATAAGAAACGACTATAAGCATAGATTTCATTTTGTAGATGGACACAGACTTTGGAGGATAATTAGAACTGCAGAAAAAAAACAATTGCTACCAACCTGTCTTCCATTGAGGATCTGTATACTGCATGAGTCAAAAAGAGGGCTGTGAAAATATCTATAGACCCCTCACATCCTGGACATAAACTGTTTCAACATTTACCCTCAAAACGACACTACAGAGCACTACAGACCAGAACAACTAGACACAAGAACAGTTTCTTCCCGAATGCCATCACTCTGCTAAACAAATAATTCCCTCAACACTGTCAAACTATTTACTAAGTCTGCACTACTATTAATTTTCTCATCTTCTCATCATTCCCATCACCCATCTTCTTCCACTTATGACTGTATGACTGTAACTTTGTTGTCTGTTGTATCCTTACGATTTATATTGATATTGTTTCCTGATTGCTTATTGTAACCTATGGCTGTCATTAAGTATTGTATCTTATGATTCTTGATGAACGTATCTTTTCTTTTATGTACACTGAGAGCATATGCACCAAGACAAATTCCTCGTGTGTCCAATCACACTTGGCCAATAAAAAATTCTATTCTGTTCTATTCTATTCTATTCTATTCTATTCTATTCTATTCTATTCTATTCTATTCTATTCTATTCTATTTTGAATAGCATGAAGGAAAACCCCAACTGGCTTCAGTGTTTCATTCCAGTGAATGCTACTTATGGGACATAGTTCTTTAAGTATGTAATATTGTACTTATTATTTCTGTGGAATTAATGCTGCCATTATTTATTAAAATATCAAAGGGAGAAACAAGCTTGAAGGGTTTTTATATATAAGTTAGATAACAGCAAGCCTGAAATAATGATCATCGTTGTAGTATTTACTAACATGATACTACCGCTTTTTTATTATTTATGATAAATAAAGCAAAATTATGATCTCTGCATGTCTGTAAAGCAAAAGAAAACTGAAGTAATATTGTAAGCACAGTTGTGATTTTTAGTGACAATTTTGCTTAACGACTGAATTGCCAGTCCCAATTGGGGTCATAAAATAAGAACTGCCTATATAGTTTTTAGATTAAAAAGCTTAGAGTTCCTGGAAGTTAAAATGTTGGCACAATTTACAGCAATGCATATACCTGTTTCTACAAGCCTACTGTCTACTAGGTGGAAAATTAATATAATGCAGCAAGCAGTAGACGGTACTCAAGAGCAGTTTATATTACATATCTGATTTTCCTTGTTGTGGCAGAAATAAATTAATTGGAGCCATGGTGGTGGCAGTGGTGAGAATGGAGTATTGCAGGCTAACTCTGCCTACAGCCAGGAGTTTGATCCTGACTGGCTCAAGGTTGACTCAGTTTTCTATCCTTCCGAGGTTGATAAAATGAGGAGCCACATTGCTGGGCACAATATATTAACATTTGGAAACAGCTCAGACTGCTCTAAAGCATTATGGTATATGAAGCAGTATATAAGTCTAAGTGCTATTCCTATTGCTAAATGTAGCAAAAATGGTAATAAATGAAGAAACGTAAGGCTACATTTACTATGAGAAACTCTGGTTATGAACTTTGTTTACATTTATCTATAGCCATGATGAAGAACGTATGGCACGCATGCCGGAAGTGGCACGCAGAGCCATCTCTCCAGGCACACGAGCTGTCACCCATTGCTATTCCTGGTTCTGGTACGCTGGCTAGCTGGTCTTCACGTGCGTGGGAGCTCCAGAAACTGGAGGAGGAGCCACCCAGTGCACATGCATGTGCCAGGTGGCTGCTCTTCTGGTTTCTGGCATGTGCATGCGCACCACCCACCAGGTCTTCCGGTTTCTGGTGCATATGCACGCACGAAGATCAGCTGGATGGTGCACATGCGCAGGCTGGAAACTAGAAGATCACTTGGTGCTGAAAAGATTTGCCAACACTGATCTATAGCTTAGTATAGCTTCACCTTTTAGGTGAAGAATACATAATGTTTCATATTCTGAATATTATTCTGAATTACTTCTTTCAAGAGTTACCGCTTCTTTAGTTTTGAAAATCACAGATTCCTTAAGTCCCCAAATTCAGAACCAGCTATATGCTGGTCCAGGATTCTATTAATTATTAGAAATAACAAAACTATTCTTAATAATGAAAAGACATACAGTATGTTTTCTTAGTAGAAAGAAAAAAAACACCTGGCTTTGGTATCTTTACGAATGATTACCAAATTCTAAATTTGAGCTGTGCATTGACCAGATTTTGGTTACTAGCATATTTGTACAAACTAACACTAATGTTCTAATTTCTGTGGTGGTGATCTTGGTAGGATCCTTAATTGACTGGGGTAACATTAAGAATGAAGCAATAATTGCTTTAATTACCTCCGATTAAACTGGCCTGTAAGCTGATATTCTCTTTCTATCGAATTGATTTGCAGCTGGGCTCTGTTAATACATCAGCTCATTTTAATCGCTTTGCTGCTGTGTTCAGCCTTCCCTCATTTTTTAACTCAGGAGTGTTTCCTCACTTCATTTCAGTGATTAATCATAAATCACCAACTATATAGTAATAACTTTTAGTCTGTTTTTTTAGAGACTATTTTTTTAAAGGAATGAGCACGTATGCGTGTGCACATGTGTGCGCTTTTGAATCAATTTTTAACTCCTGGTGACTGCCTGGACAAGTCCCTGCAACCAGAAATATTTAATTTTGCAAAAGCTAATGCTTCTTCCAGGATTGTGATATAGAATCCTTCCTTCTCTGTCTCTATCCAACAATATACCTACATCAACTGAGTGATCATCTGGGACCTTCAAAGATGGTACTGTTACTATATTTTTTCCTGTACTTTATCATATCCTTCGGTTATTTTTACCAGTAAAATATGCATATATTAATAATGGCAATGTTAAAACAGCAAATATAGATATAGCCCTCACTTAGCAACCACTCATTCAAACAACCATTCAAAATTATGATGACACTGAACAAGGGGGACTTATGAATACTTCTTAGAGTTGCAGCCATTGCAGCTTTCCCATGGACATAGTCAGAATTTGGCTCTTGGCAACCAGCTTTCAATTATAATGGTTGCAGTGTCCCACAGTTATGTACGTGATCACCATTTGTAACTGTCTAGGCTGGCTTCCCAAAAACAAACCCAATGGGGAAACGGGTCAGAATTTCCAAGTCTCTCCCACAAGTTGCTCCTGTTCCCACTCCTCTCTTTCCCCCCTGAAGAGCACCTGGGCAGCATGGTGAACTTGCACTCCATAGCTCCTGCCCATGCTTTGTAGCACCTACCTGTGGCACCCACCCATCCACCCATACTCCACAATACCGTTTTGCCTATAGCTCACATATACCAGTTTTTTGCCTGGGATGCGGATTCAGTGACATAAGCATCTCTGGATTCCCATCTCTTCCTGTGTTGCAGTTCTTCATTAACAACTTGCATGCCTCTTGCTTAATGACAGCAATGGAAACTGCCAGGATTGCCATCACTAAGCAATGCAGTCTCGTGTTTTCTGATTGCATTGCTTAGTGATGGAAATTCTGGTCCCAATCGCCATTATAGCCCAAAGAATACCAGTATTGGAAACAGCCTGATGTCACTGAAATAACTTTAGGGAAATGGATGGTTCTATTTCCAAACATTTTGTTTAAAATGTCTTTACATGAAAAGCTCACTATTCTGCTCTTGATTCTACCTTTGTCTTGGATTAGAGGTCTTTGGATATTGAAGTTCCTCTCTGAATTATAGCTTGCACTATTATGGCACATCCCAACATTTTATCCTAATGTGATTTGCGCATAATCCATTCTTTATATTGTAAATACGAAGGAGCTTATTTTATAGGCTTTTCTGTTAATCATCACGTGTGAACCAAAATTGTTTTCTCTATATTATTTACCTTATTTTTCATCAGTAACATTGCCAGTGAAGTCAAACAATTTTCTTTCTCTTAATCATGTAATAAAATGTAATGCTGAATTAAAATTCAAACTGCAGAAAAAGTTCTCCCATCTCATTGAAGAAGTGAAAATACTTCACAAGTACAAAATAAGTTCACCTGCATGCAGTGTTGAAAGAAAAGTTTTTAATACTGTAATTTGTTCTGAATCTCTGTTGCCCTCCTACCTAATAGTTAGTGCATATTAAGAATGCATATCTAAATTAAGTATTAATTAACATGAATAAAAGACCACCTTTTATTTTACTTGAAGAAAGAAAAAGTTGTTTTAAAATATTCTTTACTTAAAAATCCATCAGGTTTTTTTTTTAAAAGAATAGTTATTAATTGTACTTACTTGACAACATATCACTTTAGGAACTACATGTAATATTCAAAAGTACATAATTAAATGCTTTCAGACTAAAATGGTTCCAGACCACAGCGTATGGAGGTGTGACACCTGTCCTCCGAGAACAGGCAATAGTCTTGGTTATAAAACCCTATTCATTATTTTACAAGTTCCAAAATCAATTGGAGGTCAAAGATATTTGTGTATAATAAAGAGCTCAGTGACTATGTAGTTCTACTATATGTTATCATAGGATGGTCCTTTGTCTACAATTGCCAGCCTCGTTGCAGGATTTGGTGTCTTAGAAAAGGAACTTGACCAGCAAGGGCAGATAGATCAATACTATTTGACTGTTTTCTCCTTTAGGTTATAAATACATCCAAATGTTTCATAACAGATTGCCTAACCAACTAAAACAAACATGCTAGTAGGATAATTAAATTAATGAGCTTATCTCACAAGCAGCAGCCCTACATTCAATGGCACTGATACTTAAATATAATATAAATCAGGATAAAAAGGATGCAGGCTCCCAATGTACAATGTTTTATTATTTATCTATTTCACATACATTAATTAGAAACAAAGCATCTTCCCTTAAACACACTCCCAGCACTATACGTGGTATGTTTTTTTTCCAAATTTGAAATTCTCAAGCTTCCTCTCCCCCACAGGAAAAAAAAATGAGGAAAAGTAGATATCTTAAAATAAAGGTACTTTTGAAATGTTATGTTTCTGTTAATGTGCAATGAAGTTTATTGCATTTGTTTATAAGGAGGTACGTTGATAAATGTTACATTGAATTAAGTATTCCAGATCCAGTTTGAATTTAGGAGAGACATGTTGAAATTGAAGCATTTAAGTTAGTCTTGACTGTATTGTCACATTGATTTCATGCTGTGTATTAATTGATATAAGCCAGTTTGGGACAGCGCTTTAAGGCCCCAGCTTAAAAACTGGAAAACTGCAAGTTTTAGTCCCATCTTAGGCACAAAACCAGCTGGGTGACCTTGAGCCAGACATCCTCTGTCAGCATTAGGAAGGAGAAAATGGTAAACCATTTCAAAAAGAAACAAAGAAACACACACCCCACCTTACCCTGAAAACTGCAGGACTTCTCCAAGTTGCCAAGATTCCATACAGGCTTGAAGTTACGTAGGATTAAACTTGCATTTTGCCCACTGAAATTTTGACTAGACGAATTATAAATTTTGTTAGACAAAACTGTAGGTTAAATCTTACTTTATTTTGTAATTTGGTAGCTTCCCAATCAGATTTCGTGGTACCTTCTTGATTAATTGTAAAAATGCCACAGACATAATATATTCAAATTGAACCAAGTAGTTTCTGACATTCTGATTAGCAAACAGGTTGAATGAGTTTGGAGGCACAATTATTTGATAGATTCAATTGTCTTGAAAACAATACTCCACAAATTATGAAATGAGCTTGCACATGATTCAATTTGGGTCAGTGCCATTCCGTATTTTTAATAATGACTTGGATGAGAGAGAGAATAATTATTGTATTTGAAAATGGTACAGATTGAATTGTAAAGTTAATACTACAGAAATTGAATTTAAGATGGTAGTTAAGATTCTAAAATAATTTAAGTTAGATTAGGGATATCGGCTGAAAATAGCACAATAAAAGCTAATAGAAATAAATTCGTAAGAAAAAGCAATCACATTCGTTCAACAAATTCTTAGCCAAGTTTCTTAGGTAATTGTAAAGAGAATTATGAAATAAGAATGAGGGTTTGGCAATAATATATATATAAAGAGTATTGGAATTGTAGATGATAAAACTAAATATGACCCAGTATATTCATTGATGGGTAATATTAAGCCAATAACATCTACAAAAAAAGGCAAACAGAATTTTAGGCTACATCAATAGAAGCATTCCTGCTAAATTACTGGAAGTAATACTTTTCTGTTTTCTGCTGATTAGTTTCCATCTCAAATATTATGTCCAGTTCTGAGCTTTCAATTCTGAGAAGAGAAACTGAAATGAGTCAAAAGGGAAAAATCATGATCAGAGTCTTTAAAAAATGCAATATGTCCTATACAGAGAAATTACAAAAAAGAAAGAAGACTAAGAGTCTAGTTTTATTTTTTAAGAAAACTTATATGTCCATCTTAAATACACAATTTTGGCTAGCTAACAACCAGTTTACAAATGCACACACAAATACACCATAAAGTTGTAGTTTAATGCAAAAGAAAGTTAAGATACTAGATAATGAATTCCCACCTCAAGCATACATATAATAGGCTTCTCTAATATACATGGGAAAACTGGGAAACACCAAGTCTTGGCAGTGTTCTAGGAAGCCAAATCTCAAGAGGAAGCTGCTCACAGTGTGGGTGCCACAACAGGCAAATCATACCTCCTCCATTCTGCAAGAGATCTTGGTGGTACAGTCAGACACAATGTAAGAAGTTAAAGGTGACAAGTCCCTATTGAATAAGGTGCATGGATTACAATATGGCTTTCTGGTGGGACAGTGGGAGAATTTTTCTAAATTAAAAGCAGTTTGATTAGGGAACCAATTATCTTATGAGATGAAGGCTTTGCTCGTCAGGATGTCTTCAACTTAGAAGAAATTTCCTGATTGTCAGAACAATTAATCAGTGCAACAACTTGCCTCCAGAAGTTGTGAATGCTCCAACACTGGAAGTTTTTAAGAAGAGATTGGACAACCATTTATCTGAAATGGTATAGGGTTTCCTGCCTGAGTAGGGGGTTGGTCTAGAAGAGTTGGAAGGTCCCTTCCAACTCTTCTCTTCTCTTCTGATTGAATAGCTATCTATAAGAAGAATGCTTGAATTTGAAATCCTACATTGACTACAGGTTAGTCTTGATGGCCTAGATCAGGGGTGTCAAACTCATGGCCACAGACTGGATGCATCATGTGCTGGCCAAACCCACATCTGGTTTAGTGAGGGGGAAAAGGTCATGATACATAATGTGACGACTCTGTGATGGCGCAAGTTTGACATTCCTGGCCTAGATGTATGTTTCTAGGAAAGAGTGCAGAGAAGAGCAACGAAGTTGATTGGGGACTGGAGGCTAAAACATAAGAAGAACAGTTGCAGGAACTGGGTATGTCTAGTTTAATGAAAAGAAGGATTAGGGGAGACATGATAGCAATCTTCAAATATCTCAGGAGTTGCCACAAAGAAGAGGGAGTCCAACTATTCTCCAAAGCACCTGAGGGTAGAACAAGAAGCAATGGGTGGAAACTAATTAAGGAGAGAAGCAATTTAGAACTAAGAATAAATTTCCTGACAGTTAGAACAATTAATAAGTGGAACGACTTGCCTGCAGAAGTTGTGAATGCTCCAACACTGGAAATTTTTAAGAAGATGTTGGATAACCATTTGTCTGAAATGGTGTAGTGTTTCCTGCCTGGGCAGGGGGTTGGACTAGAAGACCTCTAAAGTCCCTTCCAACTCTGTTATTCTATTCTATTCTATTCTATTCTATTCTATTCTATTCTATTCTATTCTATTCTATTCTATTCTATAATTCTAGACATTTTAAATGAACACCCACTGAATATTGACTTTTTGGAAATAGTACTATATTTTTAAATTCATAATAACTATTGTACTGTGTTAAATAAGTGCTTCTAGGAAGAGGTTATCTCTATGTTTATGTGAACCTCGTTGAGTCTCAAAACATATGGCAAATGTGTATCAGTAGTTCTTAATTCTAAACATCTGCTATGTCACTGTATTGTCTTTTTGGTGTACCATTGTCAAAGCCATTAATAGCAAACACAGAGAGGCTACTGTGTAGGTCTTACTCCTGTGGCCTAAAGTTATTTATATCTGAAGGGTAAAATCTGTTCTTACACTGGCACATTTAAATATCACCCTTGACCTCTCTTCCTTTTTTCATGCATACAGGGGAAGGATTTTGTTTAATTATTCATTATGTTTTACTTTCCCAAACTGGGAATTCTATTTTATGAATCCATTTTAAAAAAAATCCTTAACATATGTACATAGATTTCTTAAATAGAGCAAAGTGAAAAATCTATAACATATATCATATAATTTCTCACCAGTCTTAGCCATGAACTCAGACTGGAATTCTTGAATTTTGAAGTTCCTACATACAAATAGTTATTTGCCAAGTGTAGCAAGATAAAGCTTGCCTTTTTTTTTATATGTTAAGTATTTTCTTTTTTTAAAAAATAAGGGCTAAATACCAAAACAATGCTATAAAACCAATTAAGAGGAAAGAAAACAAGATTAGAGGTCTTGAATTATTTATTGTTATGCATTGTTGCAGAGCCTTTAAATAAATAATTAATAAACTTCACAGCAACTCTCTCTTTCAAGTTATTTATTTAATGCACAGTTCTGCAATGTACAAATATTTATCTGAAAGACTTTCAATAGAATAATCATGTATACAATAAACCTTCAATAGAAGGGTAATATAATTTATACTTAAACATTCATGTAACTTTTTTTAATCACTCTATTACAAAAGTTGATTATTTGGAAGTAGTGCATATTCTCATTGTTTTTGGTTTGAATTTAATGTATGTCATCACTACATTTTGTTAAAAACAAAATGAAAGTTGAAACTCACAAGCAATTCCTTCCTTCCTTCCTTCCTTCCTTCCTTCCTTCCTTCCTTCCTTCCTTCCTTCCTTCCTTCCTTCCTTCCTTCCTTCCTTCCTTCCCTCCCTCCCTCCCCTTTTTAATGCCCTTTCATTCATCCATGTATATTAGAGCTCAATCTGATAACAAATGCCAGAATTTCCACACCCCTTACACAGGCACACCAAAGCTTGAACGATGTAGGAACTAAGCCTATTCACAGATGCGCCACCCATTCTACCTCTGGCAATCCTTTCTCGTTCCTAGATTTTTAGTTCCAAGCTTCCTTCTGAATGTAGAAGGAATAGATTTTCTCTAGCTGTCATATAGGAAATTATGGAGAAGAACTGGACACTGAATAGGACCTGTGGAAAAAAGGATATTTATTTTAGACTTGGGTTTCACATCATCATATCCCCTTTTTACACTTTCCAAACAAAGTATCTATTAACTCCATCTGCTATTTTGCACACATGTAAATGTACACATGGTTCCTTATCTTCCTAGCAATCTACTGGCAAATCTCCAGCTTCTACCCATGGGTTGTCAGACTCTTAAACACAATCACAATCACTCCACGCACATACAGAAACATATGACTAGTCTTTTTTCCCCAATTACTTGCATAGGGATTATCCCTAAACAACTATTTATGTTGTTTTGTATTTTATGTTACGGATTGCACCAGAGAGGCTAAATAAATTTCATACTGTACTGTACTGTACTATACTATACTATACTATACTACTATATTATTACTATACTATACTATTCTATTACTATACTATACTATACTATACTATACTGTACTGTACTATTACTATACTATTACTATTACTATTACTATTACTATACTATACTATAATCTTCCCATCAGCCCACCCAGTTTTTATCGTTCTATCTCACCTCACTGAATTTTGCAACAATTCATTCTCTCTCTCCCATCAGGCTATGACATATACCACTCGTACACCCCATTAGATTTTCATTTGAACATTACTGTATTGTTAATATATTTTCCCTAAACATTTTACATTTTTACATCTTGGATGTTCTTCACCTTCCCTCCCATCTCCAATTAGGAAGCCCAGGCTTTAGTTCACACATGTCTAAATGTGGAAGCCCGGAGGGTTATATACAAGTTGAACATTTATTTTCTATAAATGCAGCAAATATTAATTATTGTCAGTAAATGTCTACCTCTTAGAGACATACTTACAGAATGATAACATTGGGCAAAGAGCACTTGGAGGATTAATTGGATTAAGTTTTATGACTTTGGTTAGCAGAGCTGGTTCATTATTATGTTAGTGCGAGGCACACCATTTTTAGTTTACTGAACAGTAATTTTTTTCCAATCAGTGGGGACATTTGCAGGATTTTGTTCTCTAGGATGGTTTTCTGCAATGCAACTTGGAGAGGGGTATCATATTCAGGGGACAGAAATGATAACCATTATGAATTTAGCATTATGCGTAAAATGTAGTTAAAATGTATTACACCCAGTTATTTGCTCTGTAGAACTATATGATGGATAACTGATGCTATCTTTATAATATCTGAATTAATTAGGTTTATCTGCAGCAACAGAAGTATATAAATAAACATACATTCTCTCCAAAAAGCTAGAAACATTCATAAAAATTGACACAATCAAAATGTACAGTATTTATCCTAGAAAGAAGACAACACTGTATTTTGAATGTTTTCCTGCCAAGAATGGAAGATTAGACAAGCAATACCTGCCCCATTATTCGTATAAATTATGATCATATTATTATTAAAACGTATAAACTTAAGATGACCTTTCATTTTAAAAGATAAATTATCTGAAGAAAAACTATTCAGCTAAATGCAGTATTATTAAGACTGTACATGCTTGTTTGTATTATCTGTTTAAAGATAAAAATATTGTTTTCATAAGAAAACATTGTATGAACATGATGAATTTTAATAGATTTATTCATTATCTGCTGGGAAATTTTATGATGTCAGTGAGTTGCTATTTTATACACTATACCAGGGAACACTTTTTTTCTGAAACTTAAATTTTTAAAAAGTACACTGCTTTTCATGAATGTGGATCTGATAACAGGTACTAAATTAATACATAATAAATCATTAGAATGTTGAAAGTTTGTTATTATGCTACATCAAGTTATAATAATTTGTAGGATGTAGTTCAAGAATTCATCAAAGTGGTTGTTAAAAACTTAAAGTTCTGTCTTTAGAATATTAAAATAAAGATTCATCTTAGTGAATCTTTGATACACTAAACAGTAGGAGAACTTTTAGTTAACAATATAATATACTAAAATAGTAAAAGTTTTACTAAACTTTAATGTACTTAACAATAATAATATTTTAATCTACTAAAAGATAATAAAATTATGTGCTATTAAAAACAAAACATACTTTTCAAGAAGTAATGTATCATTCAACTGTAAGATAACATGTTTGCTCTTCAACCCAATGTGTCAACATTACAGCTGAGTCACCTAAAAGGCTGACGTGGAAAACAACAATATGATAAACTTGTTCACCATAATGTGCAAAAAAAAATGCATTGGTATAAATTGTAACAGCCTTCCAGCAACTAGGAGCTTTAAAAAGTATTAATTTCTATTCCAGATAATTGGAAAGGATAATTGGGTAATCAACAATACTTATGTTGGATTGTCCTGTCAGAAACTTCTATTGTCTTTGAAGTCAGAAACAATTGTTTAGTACTAAATGACAGTGAATCTTACAAACATCTTCTTAGATGGTATTGGCATAAATTTCCAAACTGAACCTTATTCAAGGTCAGCTGTTAAAGAGGACAGGTATCAACATAGTTTTCATGGAGTCTCAATTAGTCTTTAAGTTTTACACATAGACAATGGTTGTGTTCCTGCTATTAAATGTACTTAATGGACTGACACTATAAATTCTCTTCAGTTTTATGATGTTCCATTTAAATCCACAGAATATAAGAAGATCCTCCCTTTTTGAAAAAAAAAATAGAAGCAACTGACGTTTCTACTTATACTTACTGTAAATAATACTATGGTTTAAAGCAGAGGTGAAATCCAGCAGGTTCTGACAGGTTCTGGAGAACAGGTGGCAGAAATTTTGAGTAGTTCGGAGAACTGGCAAATATCACCTCTGGCTGGCCCCAGAGTGGGGTGGGAATGGAGATTTTGCAGTATCCTTCCACTGCAATACTTACCAAGCCACGCCCACAGAACCGGTAGTAAAAAAAATTGGATTTCACTACTGGTTTAAAGTGGTAACTGGCCGTAACTGAGAAGAGGAATGCATTTTGCATTGAAAAAAAGCAATGTGTCTTTGAAATGAAGGGAATAAGAAGCCATAACAAAGAAAGCACTGAACAATTATATTAAGTGGATTTTTTAATTTATTTATTTTTTGCTTTATAATCTCTTTTGATACTCTGCCTGAATAAATATCAAGGACATAGGTATTGGAAGCAATGTTACTGTATTTCATAAAGTTGGTGCCTAGCAATCCAGGAAGGCTGGCATTGACAATATGAATCCATGGAGCTTAAAAAGAAAAGCAGGCAGACTAGCAAGAAGAAAGAGATGAACTGAGAATTATGTTCATATTAAAAGAAAGAACGTTAAGTAAAGAACTAGAATTTCAAGAAGCTGCTTTTGAGTCTTTTTACATTTTCCATCTCCCAACAGTTTATCTCTGAATGAAAATAAATCAAATCGATAGTCTTTCAAAGCCTCCTCAGGTCACCATGGCTTAATGCATGCTAAAATCCTTCACTTTCCCCATTACTTCCCTTTCATTATTGCATGTCTTTTTCCAGGCTCTCCAAATGACAAGTTTTCTCTTTATTTAGCTGCCACATCGTCACCTATACAACATCCTTGAGATTTCACATCATCATCGCATCCATCCAGGCCTTTCTGTCATCTCTCTTCAGAATAACTGCCTCACGGCACACCCTCCTTCTATGACTTCTATACATATTTCCATTTGATGGCACAGAGGCAATAGTCTCCTCTTTTTCTGATTTGTTCTCAGTGATAGCACATAACATCCAATGTAGCTTCCAATTTATCTGAGGGTGCAAAATATGCTTCTCGCCATTCAGTCAAAAGTGCCACTGGTTGTTTTCAATTACTTCAAGTTCCACCTTCTTTCCTTTGCACAAGATCTCAACAGTGCAACAGGAGGAAGCCAAGGCTTGGTGCACTGGAAAGCACTCGCCATGCTGCCAATTAATTAATGGAGGAAGATTATTTCACTTCTGTTATGAGTATGACAGTATGTCATGTCAAGAGAGAAGTTCCCAAAAGAGGGCCTCCAGCACAAGTCCTGTTCTGTCCTTCTCCACCTCTGTCCGAATGATGGCTTAATTAGCCGACACTATCAGCCCTGGCGACAAAAGAGCCAGCGTCTGCCAAGAGCCCTCGTTATCTTCCACGACGCTGGTGAGTCACAAACTTCAGTTCTAGTCAATCAGTGGATTTGCTTGTTACAAAGAGACACACCAGCTCTCGCTGCCTTTTATATCCTGTGGGGTGTGGCTCCATGACTCAGCACTTCCTAGGCCTCATTATTTCTTCCACCTGGCCTGCTTCTGGCTCCTGGAGCTGAGCCAGGGAAGCCGCTGCTGCCGAGGTAAGTCCTGACGGGTCTTCTCCCTCATTGTCCAAGTCACTTTCTGGCAGCAGACCCGACTCCAAGTCATTTCTGGGCATGGGGCCAGGTTCGGGGGCTGGAGTCACAGCAAGTCCGAAAGCTTGGAAGACAAAACCTCTGGTTCCAGTGACTGACTCAGATTGGATCTTGCAACATTATCCTCGGCCACGTATATTCGCCTTCATTCGTATGTTAAGACTGTCTAATAGACAAACATGTATGCATAAATGTTATTATACATCTTGACTGTAACGAGAATTCTATACGTGAAAAAATAGAAAGGTATGTCAATTCCCACAGTGGAAGAATAGATGGAAAAAATGATGGAACTGGCAGAAATGGCAAAACTGTTTTAAATGGCATATCCATATCCTTTTGTTTCTACTTGGGAGACCCATTCTAGACCTTCTGTTTGAACTGGAAAAAAGTATATGAAATTTTGACTTTGGTTTTCAATTATTAGTTTGCTGCTATAGAAACAGCTAAAGCCGTGGTAGCACAGAGGTTAGAATGAAGTACTGCAGGCTACCTCTGTTGACTGCCGGCTGCTGCAATTTGGCAGTTCGAATCTCACCAGGGTCAAGGCTGTCTCAGCCTTCCATCCTTCTGAGGTCGGTAAAATGAAGACCCAGATTGTTGGGGGCAATATGCTGACTCTGTAAACTGCTTAGAAAGGGCTGTAAAAAGCACTATGAAGTGGTATATAAGTCTAAGTGCTACTGCTATTGCTAGTATCTACTATGTAAAAGTAAAACGTTGAAGTTGTAGTTCTATTCTGTATCTACTATGCTGAAAAAAAGTGGTGAAAAAAAGTGCTTCTTTTCTTTCTCCTGTACCTCACCCTTCTTTCCCGCTTCTTTTCTCTCCTTCATTCTCCTATTTATTTCTGTTTGTATTTTACGTTAAGATAAACTTCAATAACAATTTGTAAAAAGCAAACAAACACATATACATAAACACGGCTTTACAGCATGTAGCAGATGGAGAGGGCATCATAACTCTTGGCTGCATTCTTAATTTCCTTCCCAAATAGAAAAGGAATACAAAAAGTAGCAGAGGAGTAAATGAGTTCCCATTTGCTAAATGGCTTCAGGCTGCACTGTAGACTTGCTAGATATATCACCACATTATCAGGTTGATTCACTCCATCTGCCCCTCAGATCTGGTCTCCTGACAATGGAAGGATCTGATGTCTTTGGTTGGATTATATGAATCCGCTCCCACTCTCCTTTCTCTGTGCCTGAAGTTTCTTGGAATTGTGTAATTCTGTTCAGTCTGATCCTGTCCATTTTTACTGGTAAATATTTATTCTAAAAATATGCATATGATTAGGCACAGTGGTTTGCCACTGTGGTGTAGAAGAATTATTCAGAATTCCCATATCTCTGAAAATAAATTCTGGAGTATTAAAAAAAACGCAACATCTAGTTTTTAAAAAAATCTTTATTTGGCAGTAGACTCTATATTTTAATATATAAGGGAACATTTTATGCTGGAATAATCTGGGTTAGTTCTAGTTCATGAATAAATAATATGGGATTCACATATTAAATGTACTTTACCAACAAAATTGTTGATTACATGCTGATTTAATTGCACAGGAATAAATAAAATCCTTCCCCCCCTGTTCACCATTTTCCGGAAGGAATAACAATAAAACAATTGCAAAAGAAAGTGGTGCCTTACATCTTCCTTTAGCAAGCTATCTTATCTTTGCTGAAATTCAAAAGTAGGTCATCCAGCTTGTTTCCAAAACACCACACTGATTTCTGAACAATTTTACAGTGAGGCTCCCTCTGTCCCTCTGTATAGATATTTTAAAAAGGGGGGGGTGTAGGTGGGCGGGAAATAAAAGTAGAATGAAAGAGAATGATCTGTTGTTGGACATTATTTTTAGCTTTTAAATAAATCTGTCATGCTATTGAAGCTCAGCCTAATGACAATAATTATATAGGCTCTGAAGAAGTGCGATTAGGTGAGCTCGGAAATCCATAGCAACTATTGTTACTCATTTTCTTGTATGACAGGGTTGTCATTTTGGTAATCACTGGAGCATATGCTTAACGACTGCTTGAACTTAGACTATTTTCTTTTTTTAAAAAAGTCTACAAAGTTGGAAACTACCGAGAACTCACAATCTAACAGAGCTGTGCTACATCAAAGGGCCTATATTAACTTTGCTATAAAAGAAAAGCTGTACAATTCAGCTGTTGACAATTAGAAAGGGAGGTGTGAAGAAGAAAGACTGGAATCATTTAAAGAAAAGTTATCAAGAAACAATCAATTGTGAAATTTTATGTTTTATTCTCAGGGTGAATTATGATGCTTTTAGATACTGGAAGACGACCAATAGAAAAAAGAATACAAGAGATATAGAAAGAAAGGCCTACTACATGAAGTATTTCCACTCTTCAAACATCTTCAGAATGTCTTCAAAAGAAAAAAACAAGGAGGCCCAGTTGCCTCCTGAAAAAGCACCTTTAGGACAACCATGACTTATGGACTAAGAATCTCCAGAGACTTCTATCTATGTGTTTAGGGATGAACACCGTTCGAATGGTGTGCGAGTATGAATGGATTTCCAGAAAAATTGCAGACTACAGGAACCATCTGCACTTCAGTTTGAGATGCAGATAACCCAGACTCATCCCAAACAGCCTGTGCCTGTCTTCAACAGTGAAGGGACACAGGGCAGAAAAACATCCTGCAGACAAGAAGGCTCCACACCCATTTGCACTACTCAGGTGAGCCTGAGGACACAAATAAACCCCCAAGTGGCCTCAACGACTCTCTAAAAAATGCAGATGACCAAATCTCTGCAAGGAATATAAATCAGAGGTGGGATTCACTTACCTTCCCTACTGGTTTGCAAATGTGAATACACATGGCCTCTGCGCATGTGCATGGCCTTCTGCACATGCGCAGTAGTTGCACATTACATCTGGGTGGGTGGGCGGAGCGTCTCGCAGTCGCCAATACCACTTTGCGCGATCCAGACAGAACCGGCTGAATCCCACCACTGATATAAATCCTTCCATTACCCACCATCCAGTCAGAGCTGAAGAAGGCTTCTTGGATGAGAAGTGAAATGTCTTCAAAAGAAAAAACAAGGAAATCCAGTTGCCTCCTGAAAAAGCTCTTTCAGGATAGCCTTACTTCATCACATTTATCCTGATGTTTGGACTGAATTTGGCATTTGTATGCATCTATTGAGTCCTTCCCAAGGACCTTGAATAGGCAGATGTTCTTGTTTGATGGTATTAAATAGATCATTGCTGAATATAAACTGTTCCAGGTAAAGCTGCCTTTTGCAATTGACTAATTGTGATTTTTCACTGCCAGCTTCCCACAAGGAAAGTCAATATTGATTGAATTATGCTGCAACTTCATGGAATTCACTTAACAATGGCAACTGGACTGCTGGAACTGCTGTCATAAGTCAGTGTGGTCATGTGATGCTGTGCTTTATAATCACATTGTTTAGCAAGGGAGTTCTAGTCCCAGTTACCATCAATAAATGAGGATTACCCATCCTACTAGCATTTAGTTTTTGTTTTTTTTTGTTTACATTTATACCCCGCCCTTCTCCGAAGACTCAGGGCGGCTTACAATGTATAAGGCAATAGTCTCATTCTATTTGTATATATATATATATTTTACAAAGTCAACTAATTGCCCCCCCAACAATCTGGGTCCTCATTTTACCTACCTTATAAAGGGTGGAAGGCTGAGTCAACCTTGGGCCGGGCTCGAACCTGCAGTAATTGCAGGCTCTGTGTTCTAATAACAGGCTTCTCTACTGCCCGAGCTATCCCGGCTCGTTGTCTCTCCAGTCAGCCATGAATGACTTGGATGAGAAAATGCTAACATATTGATGACTCATCACACTTTCGTGAGCCCAAGGAGATATAAGGGATGATGTGGACTTTCATTGTAATTATTGCATGTGAAAAACAAGTTCTAGCATGTTGAATCTGCATAACATGAAAAACATGACTCTGCCGCCTTCAGCATGATCTGAGTATAACTCATAAAATCATCTGCTACAATGTCCTTCCTGTTGAAGACTACTTCAGCTTCAATCGCAACAATACACAAGCACACAATAGATTTAAACTTAATGTTAACCGCTCCAATCTTGATTGTAGAAAATATGACTTCAATAACAGAGTTGTTAATGCCTGGAATGCACTACCTGACTCCGTGGTCTCTTCCCAAAATCCCCAAAGCTTTAACCAAAAACTATCAACTGTTGACCTCACCCCATTCTAAGAGGTCTGTAAGGGGCATGCATAAGAGCACCAACGTGCCTACCATTCCTGTCCTAATGTTCCCTTTGATTGTATCCAATTCGTATGGTTATTTTATACTTATACTTATATTTATATATACTGTTGTGTTTGACAAATAAAAAATAAATAAATAAATAAATAAATCTTGTTGATTGTTTTAGGAGATACTTCTACATTTTACTGTCATCTTTAGTGTAAGGCATCGTTCCAAACTAACGACAAGGGTGATTTTACATGCCATGCAATAGATTCCAGATCATGTTTACTGGCTTTGTGCTTATTTTCAAGAAAAATTCAAATCGCTTTCTTTTCTTAAAAGTCTCTGGATAGTTTGGGGGCAAGGATACATTAAAGTTTACCTCCTCTAAATTGTATCTACCTGTAATTTGCAATGAGACTTTCCATTATAGATCCACCTGGCCCTTTGGGAATGAAAAAAAATCCCCCTCACATTTGGGCTACCTGGAATATGCCAAAAGAGACTCTTGTCTCTGATTATTCTTTAGATGCTGTTTAAAAGCTACATTGTTCCATTCAACTTTTAATGCCGTCGTTGCTTAATTTTTTTATCTGGATGGCGTACAACACTTGAGGCACCCTGCCTCCCTCCAACACACTGGTTGGAGGGACAACACATAAAGATGTCATTTGCCTGCAGGCACCCAAAGATGTCGTATAAATAATGTAGTGACATTTTCTTTTTGGTCCATTCCAACCTAGAAAAAATATCAAAAGGTAGGTGAAAGGGCTCAGAACTCCACAGGTCTTTGAAAGCTGAACAGAATGAAAAGCTGAACAGAATGAAAAGTGCTTTGGAACAGTAGGAGAAATGAGCAAAAGAAAGACGGAGCATAAAAATAGCTGAATCACAGCAGGGCTGCAGGGGAAAAAAAATCCCAGAAAAAAAAAATCCCTAACATATCCCTCTGGGATAATCAGCTGGGCAACAGCTCCAAAGGCTGCCAACAGGTTCTTTTTCCTTTGGCCACAGAGCAAGATGCATGCATCTTTCCTGGGCTTTCCATAGATATACCCAGAGATACAACACAAGAGGAAAGTAGACCCATGCATGTGCACACACATGCATCCAGCCTATGATTTCAATAAACTGGAAAAAATACAGAAGCCTTCTATGGCTCTTGCTGTGGTAAATAGGTTGGAAAGAATTCCAGAAGCCACGTTTTATATGCTTTCTCTATTTAAAGGCAGCTTTCATTGTTCCTTCATCAACAACAGCCTGGTGGGTTGTTTTTTTTCTTTAAACTGCAGCAGGAACAATAGGATTATATAATTTGCTTATGTTCATCTGCCCATGAAAAAGCAAGAAAAGTGTGGTTGACTGCCCTGCAAGCCAGGAAGAAAAGTTATTGCTGCTGTTTGTCCTTCTCAATGGAGACCTTCAGAATGCGGGATAGATAAACCAGAGGAAGAGAAAAGAATTGTTGAGGGGGCGTCACAAAAGCATAAGAAAAAAAAAGCATTTATTAAACACACACAAAAAATCTCTTAATGGCTGCAAGACTAAAAGTGCTACACCTCAGGGCAAATCGTCTCATGGTTTGGATCTTGTTGATATAATACATCTCCAATTTTAAAGGCAGGAAATCTGATGAATTACTGACATGGATGAGTGGGTTCTGAAAAGTGTTGCGTTAAGTAGTGTACAAAAATGCAGAGGAACAGCTGAAATAGAATAAATGGACTCATTTACGAAGGTTGCGTATCAGAGAGATGAGGTAGCTGAAGTTCCTCTCCCATGACGTTCTTCCAAGATTAAGAATGCTCCTATCGTGTTTCAGGCGCACAGGAATAAAAGCAGAGAGGGAACGTATTTATAGTGACAAGAATGCACTTTCCATGAATGGCATGGAAGATTTTGATTAAATCAAACCGAATGATTAAAAACACATGTTTATGGTTTCTAAAATATAGCCTCCAAATCTTTAGGTTGGGCTGTCCAATGTTTGGAGACCAGTAAGTTTTTATTTATTTATTTATTTATTTTTCATTTATATCCTGCCCTTCTCCGAAGACTCAGGGCGGCTTACACTAAGTCACCTTTGAAATGTTTCAAATTTTGTGGGCACTCCCACATGGTGGCTGTGATGAGGAGAACATGTCATTAACTAGCAAGCTGGTGAACCATAAAGGCTTTATTAAAAGGAACATCAGTAAAACTGTTTTCCAGGATACTCTCTAGCTGTTCAGGAATTTCCCTACCATCCCCATACCATTTAATCTTTTCTTTCTGGACATGTAAAAATACTAAAATGTAGCAATGAGCAGCAGTTCACTGCTTTGTATTTGCTAAGAAAGGTCTGGAGTGTATAGAGAGAGGTGTAAGGTTTCCTTGCAATTCACAACGATTCTACAACCTTGTTGTGGTCTGCCAGTAGCTTGCAGAGCTGGCAGCAGAGTCAGACAGTTAGGAGGCTGGGGAGGAACATGGGCCAGTCCCGGAGTCTGGGGAAGGCCCGGATGAGGGCTCTGTGTCGGAGACAGAGATGGGGCTAGGGCTATCTGGGAATGATGTGCAGACTCCAGAGCCCTCAGAGTCGGACAGCAGAGAGGCACAGGAACAAGAGGAGCCTGTTGCTAGTGCATGCATGCGCAGAGCTGCCAGAAGGAAAGAGCAGCTAAAACAAAAGGGACAACTCGGGAGTAAGGCCAGGAGATGATTGGCCCCTCCCATAAGGCTTAAAAGAGAAGCAAAGGCACTTGGGCCCTTTGAAGGAAAGCAATGTTGTTAAATCTGTTTCCAGTTGGCATCTCTTGTTTGTTTCTGAACTGAACTTTACTTTACCAAGTAAAGTCTTTGGCAGAGTGTCAAAGAAGATAAAGGTTGGTGATTATCCCGAAGGACTTCTCCTGAAGGACTTTTTTGCAATTAACTGGGACTCATTTAATTGAATGAAAGTAATTCTCAGCTGTTACAATAAAATAGGTTTTTGGGACTATTTGTGTGCTTTCATGACTCAGGAAACCTAGGTCACAACAAACCTGACTTTTACTTTTCCAAAAATAAGACTGCAAGAAATAAGAGTAGCAGCAGGTTAGAGATGGTTGCAGCAGTGGGAAGAGCTTTGTAGAAAGAGCTTCTGTTTAGTTCCTCCTTCTCCTCCCTTCATTTTGAATATTTTATGCACCTACTGCAGCTGTAGACTTCATTGCGATGTTTTCCAACCTTGGCAACTTTCTGAGACTTGAAGTTCACATACTTTTAAGTTGCTAACGTTGGGAAACACTCCTTCTCCAACCTGGTATCCAACATCCTCATAATTATGGCTTTATACAATGGTCAGTGCAAAAAAGTTCCCTTCTCAAAGTCCAGAGAGAATCAGTAAGTTATTTTGGAATTGAACTTTGGAATTGAATTTGCCAGTAGAACATATCTGTGGAATCCGGGGACTTGATTTCCCTAGCCACTATTTTAAGCAGTTGCTTTTGACCTGGCTTTGCCTTCTTTGATCTGTCAAAGCCAGATGTCTCATTTGAACAGCTTCAACCTGAACTGACCTAATAAACACAATTCCAGCTGGTGCTGCTGAAATCCATATAGAATAAGCTAGGAATGTGGAATTAGTAGGAATTTGCTCTCTGAAATGAATAAAAAGAACAACCTAAATTGAAGTCATTGCTATTATTTCAGCTGCGGAATGCATAAATTCAAACGTCAGATTTCACTTTAAGAAAATCTCATTATTCCACACGAGTCTTCTCGTATTATTTATTGTTCAGACAAAAACTACATTAAGGTTTCTGGAAGTTTGAGTTTTTTTTTAATTATAATTCTGAATTATAATAAAACTGAAGCACAGATTGATTATCATTGTAGCTAAAATGATTAATCTAAACGATCCTTTAACTCAGGGGTCCCCATACCCCGGATTTTGACCTGTTCAAAAACAGGCTGCGGAAGCAGCGGGCGAGCATGCGTGCAGCTTTACTGGCATGACCAGCGGGCAAGCGCACACAAACAGCTCCATTTGTGCGAGCGGTAGGTGCAGGTGCCTGCTGCTGGTGCAAATGGAGGTGCACTTATGCATGTGATTGCCCACCGCTCACACAGAATCGTTCCCTCTGCCTCTCTTTCCCCCCTCCCATTGGTCCACAAAGTTGGAAAAGTTTGGGACCACTGTTTTAACCTAAATTTCTTACCAGTCTCATCCTGCTTCTAATTCTTCCTTTTTTAATTTTCATTAAATATATTTTCACTGTTTTTTCACATAATTATTTTATAGGCAATCGTTTTTACTTATTTTGGAGGAAAGCTAATCTGCAGTGTGTCGTAACTAGGATGCAATAGATAATAACAATGAGATATGGTTGTAGATTGGTCACTCTTCAATCAATATGATTACTTAGTTCTCTATATTCTACTCAGGTTAATTGGAACCAATTAAGTTTTAAGGCTAAATCTTGCTCTCTTTTTCCTTCTTCCGACAGTCAAATTTTCAGGGCTTTTAGCAAACCCCACCAAAATATAACCAAACGCTTCCTTTTCATGGTGTATTGTTTACATAATATTTCTGCTGCAGTGGAAGAAAAGCTATTCTTTCAATGAATAAATAAAAAAATAAATCAGGGCAAAAAAAGACAAAATGACAAAAGAGGAAACCACAAAAATGTAATAAAATGATTAACTTCCTAAAATGTTTAAATTCAGAATGCCCACAGGGTATGGTTAAAAAAAACCCAAAAAAACTCAAGATGGCAATCAAAACAGCCAGGTTTTTCTACAGGTGTCGCCTATGTAATACACATAGAAAGCAGGTGAGCCCTTTTGATTGCACCCTGCAGATACGTCTGCTTAAAATCACACATCTTGGATTTGGAGCAACTGCTTTAATCCATTCAAAGGTTATAAATAAGATTTTTCTTTAATCTTTCACAAAAAATCTCTGAATAGAGTAAACCAACTCTTCTGGAAAGAAACAAAATCTTAAATATGCTGAACTAATATATCGGTTTCAATACAAGGCCAAAGACTGCCTGTCTTTACAGTTTTTATGCTTCCTAACAGCAAGGCTCTTTAAACAGAAGGAGCAGTTTTGTTTCTGTTTCTGAATATAATATAGGACTATTCCCTGCTGGAATTTATATGTAATTTAACTACTTTATCTGGGGAAAGTAATTAGCACACCAGGAGTTTGGAGATGCATGAGAGGTTGAATCATCCAATGTATTTATGTATTTACGTCTTGCCTTTCGATTTTGAATATATATTTTGAAAACAAAACAAAACAGGATTCTGCCAAAGACCTTGCTGTAACAGGATTGTTTCAATACAAAAGAGACAAGATATTTTGGCATGGAAGAAGTGGGATTAGCATGACTCATGAAACCATAAACATTTGTATCAAAGATTAATCATATTCCACTAATGTTTTCATCAAGCATCTGATACCGAATGGTGTTAATGAACAAAGAGGTTCCACTTGGCTACCACAGTTAATAGCTGTTGATCAGAGACAGAAAATCTGAGTAGAGATCATTTCAGCCACTGACTTAACTTTTGCTTAGTACAGGAATCCAAATTAACAGTACCTTCTGTAGGTGGTTGTCTAGCCTCTGCTTGAACTTATCAGATAGGAGGAAAACTAGTACCTTTTTGAATAATGGGTTCTATTGCTAAACTGCTCTAAGTATTATAATTTGGGATTTCCCATCTAACATTTAATTGAATCTGGTTTCCTATAGCTTAAATCCATTATTCCATGTTTTCAATTCTGGAACAGTGGAAAACAGGCCTTGTCCTTCTGTGTAAAGAGCCCTCTCATATTCCCTTTCTTAATGCTGTCAGAAGCTGTTTGTGAGCTTGACTAATCTCTTTCAAAATCATCCCAAAAGCCGTATCTTAGATGTTTCAGAATTTGCTTCTATGTGTTAAAGAAAACATCGAAGGACAGTGGCGCTACATTCATTGGCTCAGGCTCCAATGTCCCTTATGGCTCCACTGTAACCTTTGCATAATAAACAGACAGAATATAAGAATCTGTTTTATTTCATCTAAAATCGCTAGTTCTATTTAGCTCAGTACTGACAGTTAGCAGTGTAGCATCCCCCAAAATATTTTTGTCATCCTTCAATTGCTAGGGATTGAATCCGAGATCTGATTCATGTGAAAAGTGCAGTTGTCCACTGAGCAATGAGCTGACAGCATGTGTAGCTTTGGAACAAACAGGAACATGGCCATCCATTTTGGCTTTTCTGAATATTTTTAGACTATATCTACAGGAGGCACAATAGCTCAGTGGTTAAAGACATTGAGCTTGTCAGCTGGAAAGTTGACAGCCCGGGTTCAAGACCCGAGTCCTGCATAACGGGATGAGCTCTTTTTACTAGCTCAATTCCTATCAGTTCAAAAGCAAACAAATGTGAGTAGATAAATAGGTACTACTTGGATGGGAAGGTAATAGTGTTTCGTGTGCCTTAGCATATAGTCATGCTCGCTACACGACCAGAGAAATGTCTTTGGACAATGCTAACTCCCTCAGCTAAGAAATGGAGGTGACACTGCCCCCTAGAGTTTCACATGACTGAACAGGGAAAAGTTTACCTTTATGTGCCATACGTGTATCTACCATGCTTGTAGAATTTTGGCAATAAACTGCCCAGACATATAAATAATAATTTTTACTTTGCTGATTGACACTTAACATTAACAATTTTGATTTTGCACAAAAATTCATTAAGCATCTGATACCAAGATGACCCAAACATGTTTAATGCCATCCCAGGTACTACTACTTATTGTGGCTGAATGCTTCTAGAGTCAATGAAAACAGCTATTTTAGCTAACTTTACTTATGTTTCATTTTAATATAATTACTTTGTATGACTTCTGATCATTATCGGCTACTTAACAGTATTTATCAAGTGGCAGCTAAACTATATTTAGAGCTTTGATCTTCAACTGCATTAGAAACTGACCTGACAGCCTCTTGGCAGCTGGTGATTTTTATACAATCTTACAAAACTGTAATATTAAAAACAGCAATGTTGCTTTGCTTCTTATTTTCTTTTTCTCTAGAAATGCTCAGTAGGATTTCTGGAATTGATCTAAACTCTCCTCTCCAGCATGTCACTTAATTGTAAGATGGCTTTTTGCTTAATTTAAGACTAAAGATTTATAGGCATCATTATTTAATATTGGCTGGTTTTGAACTATATTTCAAATGATTTTTAGTTTGGGAGATATTCCCTTGATGGTTTTTTTTTTATCCTTTCCCTTCAGCTTCATCACAGTATTTACATTTGGGCATTTTAGGAAAAAAAAGTATTGCCCACTGGCTGGTAACAACGAGACAGTAAACAATACTGTACAATAAGTAAACAAATAAGATTGTAAGTATATAAGTAACTCCATACAAACCCTTAAAAATAAATTGATGTCATTAGACTAGGCTTGTGGAGTCCTTGGTCCTCTCTGAGCTTGGTTGTTTTCTTGCAGATGTTTCATTACACTTTCTAGATAACAGCATGAAGACTCCATAGTTCAACCCTGAGCTTCAGATGCTCTATTCTATTAGACTAGCTTTGATTTACAGATGGTTGTTACATATAAGGTGGGTTGGCAAAATCAGAAATGAGGTGGTGATAAGCTGCCTGGGAAAGCCAAGGGAAATCATTAAAATCATAAAAAAGCAAAAGTTAGAATATTTTGGACAAATATGGCATCCTTCACTTAATCCTCCAGGGAAAGATTGAAGGCAAATGAGATCCTGGCAGAAGAAGAACATCATGGCTTCAAAATCTAAGGGACTGATTTGGACAAAACTCAGCAGCACTTTTTCATACGGCTGTTGATAAAAATAGGATCACCAACATGATTGCCAATGTACGATGATGGATAGGGCACAACAAGAAGAAGAAGCCTTGATTTGTTCTTTCCATGATGGGAAGCAGCAACTGTGATTGTGAAGAAACTCTTTTGTACAATCTGAAATTGTATGATGATGTTATACCTAACATTATACATGTATGGATATTGTCCTGAAAAAATTTCAAAAGTCAAGTAGGTTTGCCTTAACAGCCTCCCAAGTCAAGTAGATTTGCCTCAATAGCATCCCAAAGTTACTAAGTTCAAAGCAGCAGGGAAACAGTAGTCAAAAGACTTTTCTTCTTCTGCGCATGCGCGTTATGGCGGCGTTCTGAGGCTTCGCGGAGACGGCGGCTGAGAGTCCTCAGGCCGCAATGCCGTTCTGTGGGCCGCCTGGCTGCTTGGTCCTCGGCTCCGGGTATGCGATCCTTCCGGCAGCCGAGAGCGAGGTCTTTGGACCTCATTGAGCTCTCGGCTGCTGAGTACGGAGCCGAAGTCCTCTACAGCAGCGGATGGCGGCGGCCATGTTGGGGGGGGGGCGCGAGGAGACGCCCAGCCTGACTCAGCTGTTTGTCGGCCGTTTCGGCCGCGGATGGAATCAACGGCTGGGGAGCGGGCCAAACATTGACGGCGGTATGCTGGTATGCGGTATGCTGAGTTTTGGGTGTTGGACCGCAGGTAACATCGGTGGCTGGAGTGGGGCCTGCACGGGCATGATTATTGCCCCTCCCCCTATCTTTCCCTCCTCACTTCATGGCCCGGAACATCGTTCTTCCCCCCCACTGCTGACTTTTACCATGGCCTGCCTAGAATGCTGTAATTTTACCTACGGCTTACATCTTGGGTCGTTTTTTCCATCGGCGACTGAGAGGTGGCTTGGCCTGGTCATTTACAACAGCGGCACTGTGCTGGACGGCACTGACGGCACTGACGGTACTGGCGACATAACTTCGTCCTGATTAGCGTACCACGGGTTTGTCCGTGATGGTACGCTGCCGGAACCCGAGGGATACTTTTATCCCGCTACTGACTTTTCCATCTTTGTAGCCGAGGAAACAACCAAGGGAGGCTATTATGCCAATCTCGAGAGGAGGTTATTAGATCGAACCGGATTTTCGCCTTGGTTGTTTCTGGACCCTTTGGACTTTCTACGGACTATGACCAATATCACTGCCCGAGTGGCCAGTAATATGACTAATATCGGGTTTGACGATCTACAGGTACGACCGGAACATCTTCGCCGGTCAGGAATGGACATCTTTTCGCTGTTTACTGACTATTTCCCATGAGATACTCATTCGAACCAAACCGCGAGGTTCCCCGCCTCGCAGGAATGGCCCTCCAAACTATCAAAGGCTTACCTTAACGAAGGGTCTTGGGACCCAGAGAGGTGGCATGCGGCCAAGAAGAAGTTGTGGGGTTTTTTAAACAGTTTTTTAAATAAGGGTTTTTTAAGGGGGGGGAGGGATTTGGCGGGTGGGGGTGAGAACCCGCCGGGGAGGGATCCAGCCCCTGTGCTAGTTCGCGACACTATTCCATCTTGTCTGAAGGCAGGGGGGGAGGACGTTCCAGGTTTAGAGGGTTGTTCAATCTGTACGGTAAGTGGGAGAGGCAGATATGGCGGGGGGGAGGGGCCGTATCGTGTTGAGGGAGCACGCGTTCGATGTTTGAGAGCGATCGCGTGCTCCGGCCCCTCAGTCCCGACCTGCCTGGGTGGCCATGATCCTCAGAGCTTGGATCTTCGGCTGATGTTATGTAATGCTCGGTCCGTGGTTAATAAGGCCCCCCTGATTTGCGATCTTATTCAGGGGGAGTCCGCGGACCTTATGGGTATTACGGAAACCTGGTTGGGCCCAGAGGGGGGGGTCCCCCTTGTCGAGATGTGCCCGCCAGGTTTCCGAGCATTCCATCAGCCGAGGGTCCAAGGTAGGTGGGGGTGGCGGTTGTTATTAAGGAGGATCTAGAGCCGAGGGAGACCACTGTTCCTCAGATTGCCGGCTGTGAATCCCTCTATGTGCGGTGGGGCTATAGGAATCAGTTGGGCTTGGTGATCGCGTACCTGGCTCCTTGCTGCGTGACCACAGCCCTGCCTGAGCTGTTGGAGGTACTCGCTGCTGTGGCGGTTGAGACCCCCAGACTTATAGTCATGGGGGATTTTAACCTGCCATCAGTTGGCTTGTCATCGACGGCAGCTCGGGAGTTCCAGGCTTCCATGACGGCCTTGGACCTGATTCGAGTAAATGATGGCCCTACGCACACGGGGGGAGGCACGCTGGATCTGATTTATATCTCTGGGCAGTGGCTTAATGATCTGGTGTTAGATGATTTAGTAACAGAACCAATGTCATGGTCAGACCATTTCCCCCTTGGCCTAGACTCCCGAACCGCCATTCACCACCGCAGGGAGACGGAACCTATACGGTGGTTCCGTCCCAGGCGCCTGATGGACCCCGAGAGGTTCCTGACGGAGCTTGGGCCATTCCCTGAGGAACTGGCCCACGGCACGACTGAGGAACTGGGGCCTTGGACCGTGTCGTGCCTCTGCGGCCTCTGACCCGCGGAGATCTCGTCCGCCCCTTGGTACTCCGAGGGGCTGAGGGAGATGAAACGCCGGAGAAGACGCCTGAGAGCACCTGGAGGTCCAGTCGCTCCGAGCTGATCGGACACTAGTTAGGTCCTATTCTAGGACCTACCTAGTGGCAATGAGGGAAGCGAGGCGCTTTACGCCCACCCTCATTGCGCCGGCAGATAACCGCCTGCCGCCCCAGCCTGGGTGACCCGCCTCTCCTACATCAGGAGGTGCGGATGACCTTGCAGGACGAGCCGAGGAGTTTAGCGGTTATCTATACGATAAAATCGCTCAGCTGAGGGACGGTCTGGACCGAAATTGGGATGATCCAAGCGAGGGAGAGGAGGCACGTCTTGTTGAGTCCATTTGGGATGAGTTTGACCCTGTGGCTCCCGAGGACGTCGACAGGTTGTTGGGGAGGCTGCACGGCACGACATGTTTACTGGACCCGTGCCCTTCCTGGCTGGTACTGGCCACTCAGGCGGTGACACGAGGCTGGCTCCAGAGGATTATCAACGCTTTATTGGAAGGGTTTTCCTGCCGCCTTGAAAGAGGCGGTGGTGAGACCCTCCTTAAGAAGCCCTCCTGGACCCAGCTATTTTGGGTAGTTATCGCCCAGTCTCCAACCTTCGCTTTGTTGCGAAGGTTGTAGAGAGTGCCGTGGCGCGACAGCTACCCCAATACCTGGATGAAGATGTCTATCTAGACCTGTTCCAGTCCGGCTTCCGACGCGGATACAGCACGGAGACAGCTTTGGTCGCATTGGTGGATGATCTCTGGAGGGCCAGGGACAGGGGTTATTCCTCTGCCCTGGTCCTATTAGACCTCTCGGCGGCGCTCGATACCATCGACCATGGTATCTGCTGCGCCGGCTGGGGATTGGGAGTGGAGGCACCGATATCGGTGGTTCTCCTCCTATCTCTCCGACCGGACGCAGACGGTGTTGACGGGGGCAGAGGTCGACCGCGAGGGCCTCACTTGTGGGGTCCCGCAGGGTCGATTCTCTCGCCTGCAGTTAGCAGTGTAGCATCCCCCAAAATATTTTTGTCATCCTTCAATTGCTAGGGATTGAATCCGAGATCTGATTCATGTGAAAAGTGCAGTCGTCCACTGAGCAATGAGCTGACAGCATGTGTAGCTTTGGAACAAACAGGAACATGGCCATCCATTTTGGCTTTTCTGAATATTTTTAGAATATATCTACAGGAGGCACAATAGCTCAGTGGTTAAAGACATTGAGCTTGTCAGCTGGAAAGTTGACAGCCCGGGTTCAAGACCCGACTCCTGCATAACGGGATGAGCTCTTTTTACTAGCTCAATTCCTATCAGTTCAAAAGCAAACAAATGTGAGTAGATAAATAGGTACTACTTGGATGGGAAGGTAATAGTGTTTCGTGTGCCTTAGCATATAGTCATGCTCGCTACACGACCAGAGAAATGTCTTTGGACAATGCTAACTCCCTCAGCTAAGAAATGGAGGTGACACTGCCCCCTAGAGTTTCACATGACTGAACAGGGAAAAGTTTACCTTTATGTGCCATACGTGTATCTACCATGCTTGTAGAATTTTGGCAATAAACTGCCCAGACATATAAGTAATAATTTTTACTTTGCTGATTGACACTTAACATTAACAATTTTGATTTTGCACAAAAATTCATTAAGCATCTGATACCAAGATGACCCAAACATGTTTAATGCCATCCTAGGTACTACTACTTATTGTGGCTGAATGCTTCTAGAGTCAATGAAAACAGCTATTTTAGCTAACTTTACTTATGTTTCATTTTAATATAATTACTTTGTATGACTTCTGATCATTATCGGCTACTTAACAGTATTTATCAAGTGGCAGCTAAACTATATTTAGAGCTTTGATCTTCAACTGCATTAGAAACTGACCTGACAGCCTCTTGGCAGCTGGTGATTTT
The DNA here is from genome assembly GCF_028640845.1 of Ahaetulla prasina. Classification (NCBI taxonomy): domain Eukaryota; kingdom Metazoa; phylum Chordata; class Lepidosauria; order Squamata; family Colubridae; genus Ahaetulla; species Ahaetulla prasina. The sequence goes on along the minus strand of NC_080539.1, from coordinate 115,407,717 downwards.
TATACAATCTTACAAAACTGTAATATTAAAAACAGCAATGTTGCTTTGCTTCTTATTTTCTTTTTCTCTAGAAATGCTCAGTAGGATTTCTGGAATTGATCTAAACTCTCCTCTCCAGCATGTCACTTAATTGTAAGATGGCTTTTTGCTTTATTTAAGACTAAAGATTTATAGGCATCATTATTTAATATTGGCTGGTTTTGAACTATATTTCAAATGATTTTTAGTTTGGGAGATATTCCCTTGATGGTTTTTTTTTTATCCTTTCCCTTCAGCTTCATCACAGTATTACATTTGGGCATTTTAGAAAAAAAAAGTATTGCCCACTGGCTGGTAACAACGAGACAGTAAACAATACTGTACAATAAGTAAACAAATAAGATTGTAAGTATATAAGTAACTCCATACAAACCCTTAAAAATAAATTGATGTCATTAGACTAGGCTTGTGGAGTCCTTGGTCCTCTCTGAGCTTGGTTGTTTTCTTGCAGATGTTTCATTACACTTTCTAGATAACAGCATGAAGACTCCACAGTTCAACCCTGAGCTTCAGATGCTCTATTCTATTAGACTAGCCTTGATTTACAGATGGTTGTTACATATAAGCTGGGTTGGCAAAATCAGAAATGAGGTGGTGATAAGCTGCCTGGGAAAGCCAAGGGAAATCATTAAAATCATAAAAAAGCAAAAGTTAGAATATTTTGGACAAATATGGCATCCTTCACTTAATCCTCCAGGGAAAGATTGAAGGCAAATGAGATCCTGGCAGAAGAAGAACATCATGGCTTCAAAATCTAAGGGACTGATTTGGACAAAACTCAGCAGCACTTTTTCATACGGCTGTTGATAAAAATAGGATCACCAACATGATTGCCAATGTCCGATGATGGATAGGGCACAACAAGAAGAAGAAGCCTTGATTTGTTCTTTCCATAATGGGAAGCAGCAACTGTGATTGTGAAGAAACTCTTTTGTACAATCTGAAATTGTACGATGATGTTATACCTAACATTATACATGTATGGATATTGTCCTGAAAAAATTTCAAAAGTCAAGTAGGTTTGCCTTAACAGCCTCCCAAGTCAAGTAGATTTGCCTCAATAGCATCCCAAAGTTACTAAGTTCAAAGCAGCAGGGAAACAGTAGTCAAAATGAGATCCAAGGGTCAAAGAAATTTAGATTATGTATAATGCACTACTGCTGCATGGTTTTAATGATAAAAATGTATGTGTGATCTATGTCTTTTTCTGAGAAATACAAGCCAGATTAGCAACAGAAGGAAAAGAGATGATAGGTTGGACTTTATTTCTCCAAAAGCTTCAACATTTTTATGATAGTAAAGAAAAATAACATTCAGGTTAATTTAAAACACTAATCTATATTATTTAATCTAGAACACCATCCCAATGATAAATCCATTTTTACAACACACACTCATAAATAAGCAGATAACAATAGTTTTGTGATAAGTGGTCAACAACTATGCACCTGCTCCTGGTCTACTCTGGTTTTGTTATAGTAGGTAGAAAATACTGTATTTAGAGATTCTTGGTCCAAATTTTAATTTTGTGCTCCATTTTCATCATGATAAAATGCAGTCACTAGCAGCAGCACATACAAATGATAGAGAAGGGAATTGCTGCTACTCATTTAATTATGCAGCTTTTGCTATAGTGGTCTCCGGCAGTAGACACCAGCTGTAGCATCACATTATCAGAGTATTCTGTTTGGCAATAAGCCCTCTTTCCAAAATATACACGCATTCATATGTCTATGTTTTGTGACTTGCATACCCAAAACACAAAAATGAAGAATTGTGCTTCTAAATATATTACCTTTTTCTTGTGTAAAATAGCATATTAAAGATAGCAATCAGGATGAAGCTGTTAACCTCTGCTGATTAATATCTGTTTTCTCCAGTGTTAGTGCTTGAAGTTTTAGAATTTGCCAAAATGATTGTTTCTCTTTTATGTCCCTATCCTGCCTCCACTAATTTTTCCTGAATTCTAGTTATCAGCCTGATATAATTCTCCACCATAATCATAAACTCTGTTATTTGATAATAAAGTATTTCAAAAGAGACAGGATAATTTCTAAGGAAGCATTTTCAAATTTATTTGATCAGTTTTGATGACTGGCCAGTACCCATATTTTACAAATCACAACATGTATATAGCTTTACATAGCTATATGAAACAGGACAAGACATTTACAATTTTTACTCTTGTGTTTGCATATAGGCTTACAGGCAAAAGACGTTGACCGTTTATAGAATATACAAACAAGAATAGTGAACCGCCCCTTCTTTTATAACATCATTATAATAATTTAAATAAGATTTGAGAAAACCAAGGTCAAATATAAAGAGCTCACAAAGAAAAAGGATTTCATTTTTCCTCACCTACATCCTATTTTATGTATAAATGAATGAGATATTATATTAACCAATATGGCTGTCTATCATGTCTAGCACCAATCATTTTTATTTGGGCCTTTATTTATTTATATATATTACAAGGGCTGCAAAAATGTGCATATAATCCAGCATTTCCTAGCCTCAGTTCTTCCAGATAAAATGGATTGACAATGTCTAGATTTCTTAACAATAAGCCCAACTGGCTGGAATGCAATACTTCCAGAGAATATCAGCTGCAGGCAGACTGACTGAGACTCCATAAAAAAAATAGCAACAGTTTTGTAATATTTGTTGAAACCCAGCAAAAGAAGAAACATTTAATTTCATTTCCACGTAATTGTTTTTAACACACTGCTGACTTCTGAATTTCATTGGTTTCTGACAGCTGATTAAAATTTTGAATTAGTTTCTCCTTGGAATGTCATTTATATGTGAAACAGATACAGGAAAACCAACTATGACCTGCTGTGAATCAATGAGATTTATATATATATGTAATTGTGAAAGTTGCTATGGGAATTTACTGTCATTTTAATGATGTATAAAAATTTATAATATGAAGCAATTCAAACAGTTTATCCCTCAGAAACTCAAACTAAATCATTCTGGCTTTGTGGCAGAACAAAGAACATCTTCTATCATATTGCCCCTTTGAAGCAACACTAATTGAGGTTATGTTGTAAAACCAAAATCATATTATTGAAAATATACCATCATAAACGATTAAAAGCCTCATAGGCAAAATGCACAATCTAACCAATTGGCTCACTTTGAAAGTAAAGTTTTATTTACATTTTTTTTACCATCCTTCCCTTAGATAGATAAAAAAAAATCATCCTTTTTTGTTGAAATCCACATTAACATTGCCAAAAAAACATTGGTTTCAGCAATCCAAAATGGCCATTTCTAGAACTAAATTAAAACTGTATGTCTACAATATGCAGAATTGTGGACCCAATGCTTATTCATTTGCTTAAATCAGAAACAGAAATGAAAGAAGTGTTTTGCATCTAGACATTCTCCTGCCCCAATTTGTGCAATGTTGCTTCTGTTATATAGAATAATTATCTATAGTTGAGGGGCAACCCCCCCTCCCCAGTGGTGTTTAGGATGATAGGATTGTCTGGAAGAATATGAGATCAGGGCTGAGAGACCACAATGGTTCACACTGAATCATAAACCAGAATTTATCCATCTAAGCTCTACAGAGCTCAGTCATCATATTGTCAGGGTTCCAAGTAACACCCCCACTGAAATAAGATTCCAAGGCTAGAAGTTCCTCAAAGTTCCATTTTATTAGAGGTGTCATATTGGCACATCTGGGAAAACACCAAATCTGAAAGCTTCCAGGTTTTCCCCACCCAAAGGAAAATCCAAAATCCCTGCCCAGCCCCCACATGTCCATCACATGCTCCAATCAAAGCACCATCCCAGTTCCAGCCCTCCAGGTGCAGGGCAAGATGTCCCTGACTCTCTGAGAAAGGAATGTTATTATGACTATATATCACCCATGCTTCATACAATCCCCCCTCCCAGTTTTCCACAGTAATAAATGTGGCAGGCAGGAAGGCCCAATGCAAAAGATGGTTTCCAGGCCTGACACATATTTTGTTTTCCTGTTTAATCACTGAAAATTTCCTGAATGAAAAGGAATAGTGTACAGAGCTCCACTACACCATGCAAACAAACATTCTCTGCATCAGTTAGATGAATGGTTTGGTTTTCCTCTGCACTCTTTTTTTTTTACATTATATAATTATCAACAACATATGGTTTCTGATTTATTGTTTTTATTGTCTATTATACATTCAGTAAACTACCAACACTGGTTGTGAAATTAATAACCTCCAACTTTATTATTGAAATCCAAATCATCACACTTTTTTTTGCTAATAGCTTATATAAAGGCCATGATGATAATTTTTAGGTGCATTTTAATTCGTATAACTAAGATTTAACTGGAACAATGTATAATAGCTGTCTACTTATGGCTTAATATGTACAAGAGGAAATATTTTCGATTTCCACAACAGACAACAATCAAAGGACTTTTATAAGCAGTTTTGATCCAGAAATCCTTGCCTGTAGGAATGTAGTTACACACGCTGCTCTGCCAAACAAGTCTGTCTCTCTGATGTGTCATTAGCATAGTCAACCTTGGAAATGCTGACCATCTATTAGGAAAATGGGACAAATGTCTGCAATCCCTTCTCTTGCCAAGGTGGTAATTGGCATTGACATCGTCAGCAAGAGCATATCTTTGCCCTGCGTTGGCACTAGTGAACGTTAACAAGGATTTTGCCTAGACAAGCACCAGGCCATAAAATTAACAAGGCCAAAGGAAAGGAAATTCCATCTATCTTTTTTCTCCCAAGTAGATCCAGAATGTTTAATATTTCTAAGTAACCAGTTATTCAAATTTTAAAAACCGCAGTTTTATCCAGTTATCCATATCTGGTTAAATCTGAAATGTAAGTCTAGTATACATTCTGAGTATCTCTGAAAACAGACACTTATGCACAAAGGTACAATTTACTTAGCTAGCTCTGTAATAAGTTTAGAAGTTTAGAAATGTATGACAGCTATACAAATAGTCCTTGACTTACAAGAGTTTGTTTAGTGACCATTCAAAGTTACAACGGCACTGAAGAAAGTGACTTATGACCAGTTTTCACACTTATGACTGTTGTAGCATCCTCATGATCATATAATCAAAATTCAGATGCTTGGCAATTGACTCATATTTATGACGGTTGCAATGTCCCAGGGTCACATGATTTCCTTTTGCAATCTCCTGACAAACAAAATCAGTGGGGAAGCCAGATTCACTTAACAACAATCTGACTAAAGAACTACAGTGATTCACTTAACAACTGTGGTGAGAAAGGTCAAAAAATGGGGCAAACTCACTTAACAAATATTTCACTTAGCAACAAAAATTTTGGGATCAATTGAGGTTGTAAGTTGAGGACTACCTGTACATCAGTCGTGCCTGTGCAGATTCCACTATGCTTTAAGACTTCAGGATTCACCATTTATTTTCTTCTTCTTCTTCTTTTTTTGCAGCTTACCAGTAAAAAACAAGAGAGTGAGGAAAAAAGAATGTTGCTTAGAATCAAAACTGAAGGCTGTTGAATGAAAACAAAAACAAAAATAAAAGTGATATATGATGTGCAGAGACTTAGATCCTAATCCTGAGAAAACCCCAAAAAAGTTGAAACGTCCTCATTATGAAATGATGTAGGTCTCTAGAATGTTGTATGTTTATATGCCTCAATTATTTCTAAAAGTTTCACAGTAGGTATATATTCCTTTCCAGAAGCTGTGTATTATATACAATATGACATTACTGCACACTATTGGATTGGGTTTTGAAGAACCACCCTTGGCTAAGGGCATCTGCCTGTCCTATTCATTATAACTAGGGAGGGGGACACTTTGGGGTTGATTTCTGGAAAGAGTTCCATTTGATTTGTCCCATATGACTTCCCCTTGAGATGATAGCTACCTTAAGGAAGTCTTTAAAAACTTTTTAATTCTGCTGGCCTTTGGGAACACTTTAAAAAGGTATTGGGCCAGTCCAATCTAATTTTAATGGACTTAATGGATTTGAAGATTGGATTTTAATGGACTTAAGAAAGAAAACAGAAATTTTAATGTACTCAAAGAATCTACAAGGAAGATATACACTGGAATGAAAAACTGGATCGACTACATTTAAGCCAAATTTTAGATTGAAGTGTTAAATAGTTTAAGAGTGATTGTAAGAATTGTATCGTTAATGTACTTGTTTATAAGGGAAAGGGGAGTCAAAGTTTTAAAGGGTGAGGAGAGATTATGGATTATGGTTTATTGGTGTAATTTAGCTTATGATTGATAGATGCAATAACCTGTATTCTGCTCTGGGAAGTCCTGGGGTGGGGGTGGAGGGAAGGGTGGGGTGGAGGGGGAAAGAGAGAGGGAAGAGGGGGGATGGGGGGGAATTAAGTGGAAAAAATTTTTGTAAAACTTTTTTAATAAAAAAAAAAGTATTGGGCCAGGATGAGTAAGTTCCCATCTGAATAGATATGAAGCATATGTATTAGTGATTATTATTGTTATTTTTGTGGTGTGTTTATTTCTATTTCTTTTGTAAGTCACCCAGACTTGCATTATTTGAGTTGGGTGGTTATATACATTCTTTAAAAACGAACTCTCATAAAAGTAGTAGTTTACACTGAAGATATGAGTCTTGATAAGGGCAAATCCTATCATCCCTACAAACACCATTTTGTGTTTTATCCCTCAATTACAGAGCTAATGGAAAGAATATTGCCCAAGGAGAATGCTTCCAATAATTTTGTTCAGAATGGATACCTTCCATTGATGAAACCCCCGCCCCCCCTTTTTTTTCTTTTTTTGCAATTTAAACTCTTCATATGTATTCCTAAAACAAAGAATGATTTTGCGACCTCTTTTAGGAAACATGTATTCAGCACCAAATCTCTGGAGCAGATTGACATGCATGTGAGGAGAAGATGATGGTTTTGCTTTGCAGATGGAGTGGTTTCTATCAGCTTAATGGCTGAACATGGGATCTTGACCCATGGTTTCTCACAAGTAAATTCCACATTACAAAAAACCTTTCTAATGTTTGTAGGACTCAGTTTGATTGCAGCTGGGAAATTATAATGAACAGGTTATTGCCCAAATAACAGTTTATTTGCCTTGGGAGAAGGGGAATAACTAATGGCTTTCTTGAATTTGCCTCCCCCACCTTCTGCTGTGCAAACAAATTGTATTCATCTGAACATAAAACTGATACTCTACATACAGATATAGAGTTGAAGCATAGCAGTGCAATCTTATACAATAGACATCTCTTAATCTGGGTATCTCCCAGAAGTTGAAGTCCATCCCCCCCCCTCATTTTTTCCTCTCTGTTTTACTGAAATGAATAGGATTTACAAATAGCAAAACAAAAACAAAAACAACAAAATTCAAAATATTTGCTGTGTACAAATATTGCAAGCTCTGATGCTGCAGTGGCAAAAATAAACAGATGTTCCTTCTAACTCTTTCACTGTATGATTTTCTGAACTATATTAAATCCCAGACACCCATTCTGAAAAAATCTACAGAGCAAACAAACAATGACAACAATTTAACAACCATGTCCCCTAGATCCTCTCTAAAGGTTCATTAGACTTAACACTAATTCATATGGATTAGTCAGAGGGAATGTGTTAATCAACAGTCAATAACTATTCTGTAAACAGACAGAATCCATATTTGCCTTTTTCACTGTATAGGCTCTTTATATTTCACTTGCCCCCAGTTTCTTTTGTCTTGCACTCCCCCCCAATAAACAGTTGTGTATATATGTGATATGTGCCTATGTTTTGAAACAATCCTTGTTTAGCTATTTCTCATCTAAAGATCTATTTCAAGTTTATTTCACTTCTGACGGACAGCTTTATTCTGACATTCAATTTAATCTGAGCACAGATTTACTATTCAGTTTACATCTAAAATTAAAACCTGTTTAAAATCTGAAAATTTAACAGATGGTCCTTTAATGTTATTTATAATTAGGAATTTCATGAAAAGAAGTGTTCTCTTTGGCTTTGCTGCAAAAGCAGAGAATTTTATTTCAGAACTTTTACACAGAGAAGTACCATGGTTAAGACCAAACGGAGCCATACTTCAATAGATCTTTCTTCTAAAACAGTAAGCACATTTTTTTAGGGGTCCTTTGTGCTCTCTGAGCTTGCTTCTTTTCTTGGAAATGTTTCATTACCCAAATAAGGTAATCATCAGTGCTAGTAAGGAGTGCAATTCCTAGCACTGATGATGCTACCTAGTTTGAGTAATGAAATGTCTGCAAGAAAACAAGCAAGCTCAGAGAGCGCCAAGGAACCCTCAGGTCAACTCTGACCTACAAATATTCTCCTTCATTAATATTTTTTTTGGAGAGAATTTGGTATTTATATTACCCTGCTGATCTATACTAAGAAGGAGTCCAAGTTTTTTTTTCTTAAAGTTGTAGCTTCATTAAGCATGCAATTAGAAAATGGAGTTGCTAGTGTCCCTGGGAAGACTTAATGGCATTAAGTCCTCTTAGAGACATTATATTGTACAAATTCAGTACTCTCATTATATACTATTGCAAAGAGAATTCTACTTCGCTGATTTGTTTCATTATCTGTCTGTCTGCAACTTTATCCGGTTCCTACATTAGACATGGGTCTTCTATCTTATGATGAGTGCTCTGATGCCACCGGAACTGATGGCCAGATGTTGAATATGAATAGACGGGATGTCTCAACAATCCATTAGGACTATCAACTAATTTTACTATTTTAAATTCAACAGCATAAGTTTATTATTAATTTTTCCATTTCCAGAATTCTTGATGTTAGGAGCATAAAAAGAAAAGACCTTGTGGATCAGACAAAGGCCCCATCTAGATCAGTATTCAGTTATACAATCACCAGCCACCACTCTTGGGACATACACAAGTACAGAAGACCAGCTGTCTTCCACTTGTTGGTTCCCAGAAGCTGCTTCTTATTGTGCTTCCTCTGATTCAGGGAGCAATAGAAACCCACCAAAACAAGTTGCTATTGATTGCACAGTTCTTTTCAAAGCCATCCAAATTGATGGCCATCACCAGATTTCAAAGCAGCAAACACCGTAGGTTAACTTTCTCTTGTGCAAAAACATATTCTTCGTCACTTTCAGCTAAACATGAGAGGAAAATTAATATTTCTTTGGCAAATGTTTTCCAGATTGTGCTTGATTTTACTCACCTCTCTCATATCAAATCTAATCTGCCACCATTCATATTAAATAGACTCAAATGCTGTAACCTTTCCTCTTAGGCAGCTGCTCCTAATCATTTGTGTTGCCATTTAGTACAAAGTTTTCAGGACTTCAGTGTCTTTTTTTTTTTTAAGATAGTGTACAAAAATGTACATTGCACTCCAAATCCAAAGGCATTTTAGATTAATGTATGAATATTGGTGTAATGTATGGGCAATATTATTTTCAATTTTGTTCCTACTAAGTTCCCATTAGCTTACAGTATGAACACAGTCTATTGATGTTTTTTTTTAAAAAAAAACTATGAACACTGTTCCTTTTCTGAACTTTGGGTTCAGGTTTTGTTCATATAATTTGGGCTTTCCAAGCAGTTTTTACTTCCCTGACAGTAAGCTATGTTTGCCTCTTAGTGTGGAATGCATTTACCTAGTTTGGAAGGATGCCTTTGAAGGTTTTTCTGAACCTAATTTATTTTATTAGTCTGAATTTTATATTATGGATACCCTTGGTTATATCATTGCCAATTCCTAACCACATATTTATTTATAAACAATTTAAAAAGTACTAATTTCAATACTGATTTCTGAGGTATTACCCTGCAAATTTTGCTAATGTAAAAATTCTGTCTTTACTCTTACTTTTGGCTTCCTCTTCTTTCACCAATTATGAATCAATTAGACAATATTTCCTCATCCCAGCTAAGGGAATGACTTTGTCAAAGCCATTGTGACATTTCAAGTATACCCATATCTATTGTATTACCTATGTCTACATTCTTGTTACTACTTTCCCAAAACTTGGAAAGTTGGTGAGATTAGAGTTGCCTTGAAGAAGCCGTGTTTTGGGTTGTTTTTTCTCCTGTCCAGTTTTGCCATCATGCCCTCTTTCATTCTTTTTCATTCTTTTATAAATTATTGGGTTTTTAAAATGTTCTTTACTTATAAACCACTCACTGTCACTGGAAGTCAAGTGCTGCACAAATTAATGGATGGATGGATGGATGGAAGGAAGGAAGGAAAGAAGGAAGGGTGGAAGGAAGGAAAGCTTCTTTTCAAGAAGGGCTAGTATCTTAAAATTTCCTGCTTTTCCATCCAAACCCTTTTTTAAAAATTGACAATTTTCTAATTAGAATGCACTGTACGAGTACTGAAAACACTGGCCCCATTATTTCCCTCTTCTTTCCATTGACTACAACTTTATTACCACTTATCAACTGAGTTTGCTGATACAGGAGTTATAATCAAAAGAAGATATATAAAAGATGGAAACACAACAATAGAGTCACTATTTCAGCTACAGGAAATTTTTGACATACAGTGACAATTTGGACCAGAATTTCCATTGCTACGCAAAGTGATTGTCTCTTGATTATCTCTGACTGACAGCACTTCCTGCAGTCCCAGTAGCTGATGTTAACTAAATCCCATGGTCATTTAGGCAAGGCAACTTCCTGGTTTTACAGAAAGATTGTAATTGCTCCCAAGACATTCAGTAAGTTTCCATAGTAAACTTGGATCTACTCTACATTCTTCTAGCCTAACATCTTTACAATGACACTACATGAGTTTGTCTTCTACTGACAAGTATTATGACTTGGTCTCTTCTAATGCTTATATTTACACTGGCAGAGTCATATTCCACTAAACCTGGCCATTTTTACTTCTCCTTTGTTAACCTGTACCTTATCAAGCTGTCTTGGTATATTCTTCTTTCGTTCCTTCTTCTTAACATCTGTTTATTTTAAAATGGTCTCATTAAAAATACTGGGAGATAATTTTCTTCTTCTACAAGTTCTACAAGAAATTGGGAGGAGGGATTGTGTAGAGCATGGGGGATATATAGTCATAATAACATTCCTTTCTCAGAGGTTCAAGGACATTTTGCCCTGCACTGGGAGTTTGGAACTGGGAGATATCTCCAATTGGGATGGTGCTCTGACTGGACCATGTGATGAACTTGTGACTGTTGGGCAGGGACTTGAACTTTCCTTTGGGTGAGGAAAACCCTGGAAACGTTCAGATTCGGGTTTCTCCAGACATGCCAATATGACATCTCTAATAAAATGTAATTTTGAGAAAATCCAAGCCTTGGAGTTTTCTTTCATTGGAGGTGTTACTTGGAATCCTATGACAAAAGACAGATTAAAATCCCCCAGGACTGGGGAATGCTACTGTCAATCCTAAAATGATATCAAACAGCTCAGGCAGGGAAGCTGCTATGCAGCATGGAGCAGCAATGCCAAATGATGCATAGAGCCCAACTTAATGAACAGGGCTTCATATCCAGCAATGGGTGGAGCAACACCCCTGAAAGACTTAAAGGACTCCTGGATGACAAATTGCCTTCCCCCAATTTTTCTATATAATACTCTTCCCCTACCCACTGACTATATTTCATACATCTTGATGCAAGATCTATTTTTAAACCTTTAATTCTTCCCCACCAGTTGAGGTAGTCTCATCTAAGTCTCAGTTAGTATATTCTTTTATTTGGAAAATACATTTTAAAATGATCTTATTTTCCCCAGGTAACTAAGAACTTCTGGACAATAACTAAAACTGCTGTTCCCTTAGGAACCTTCTTATCAATTAGCATAAGATTTTATTTATTGCAATAACTGTGTATCCAGGATATTTATTGTATGATTTCAGCAAATGTAGGTAAAGATTAATTTCAAACACCCTATGAAAATAAAATTCTACCTGCTAAAATATTTATATTACCACATTAGCAGGAAAACCTCAGAAGGTATTACCCACAATAATACATCCTGTACAGTCTGATTTCTTGAAGGGGACCCAAATTTCGGACAATATAACACTTCTGGTTGACATAATCACTTTATATGCTGGTTCACATGACTCTGCAATTGGTTCCATTGGATGAAGAAAAAGCTTTTGAGATGGTTCAAAGCAAGTTTTTCATTCATGTTGCCAAACTTTAGATTGCCTAGAGAATTTACTTCTTGCATTACAATTTAATATTTTAATCTTTCTGTTTGAGTAATTATTAATGGGATTATTTAACCAGTTCTTAAAATGCAACATGGAACACATCCAGATTGTCTTTTATTGCCTTTAATTTTCAATTTAGTGGTGGAATTCTTGGAATAAGACAAACTTGTTAAATAAAACAAATGTGTTCAGCTGAATTTGAAAACAAATTGTTTATACACAGATAATATATTTTTCTAATGTAGTGACTTGTAGTCTGTGCATATAATTATATTAAATCATATCAAATAATAAACAATTTACATGTTTAACACTGGCAGTTGAATTAACAGTCTGATTTTCTAATCTGTTTTACTAGAATAATCCCTATTGTGTCTTGGTTTAATTAGATTAAACTAAGTTCTTGTGGTAACCAAACTCTCTGATCTCACGTAGCCTCTTTATCATGCTGGCCTCCAGAACTACAACTGCTTGAGAGGTGTCTCTGCCTCATTTTGGTAAAGCTGAAAAGGGCAGCTGAACTTTGGTGGTTTTCAAAGCCACATGCGGTAAATAATAGCTCCAGCTTGGAAGTCTCCAGGCAGTTTCGCAGTAGTGCTCAAAAAAAGGTCAGGAAAAGGAAAAAAGCTCATTATAGCATATTTGGTCACATTAGACTCATCCGATACAGCCAATCCTGACAAATGACACCCATGGGTGCTGAAATGATTTCTTAGAGAAAAAAATAGACAATTTGCAAGCTGCAGTTAGATATTGGAAATAAAACTGCTGTCTTGTTTTATAATGATTAGGTCTCCAATAGAAGACTCCATGCGATATTTAATAATGCATATCACGAAAGATTTGCAATGCGTGAAATAAGGAGGACTTGGCCATTATTAGAAGCAAGTATATAAAAGGATTTTTGTATGTTAAGAAGTTTATCTCTTAGCTAAACCCTCTAGCCCTTGACTAAAATTACTTTTGGCAAGGGCAAGGAGGCCAGAAAGGACAGGAATTTGGTTGAAGAGCATTCTGGCAAATATTTTATTTATGTAAATGTTCAGAAAGATTAAGCAAAGATTTAGAGAAAGACAATTCTGTTTACAATTTCTACTTGATTTGTAGGACAGTTTTAACAGCTTTGCAAGAAGTAATACGAAACAGCTTTGTTGATTTTTTAGACCATATCTTGTATTCTATCATGTTGTGGCACTTTTCCATGATAATATATTTTTTTTACCTCACATTTTCTGAAATCTATCACATTTTTAAACGGAATTGATATAAATATATTTCTTTTAAAAAAAGAGGGTGTAGTCCTGCAGCTAAGAAATTTTAATGTGTTTTAATAATTCAAAGGTTTTTTTGTTTTTTAATTAAATTTTTTTTTAATTAAATCTTAATAATTTTTATTATTCAGATTCCCTCTCTTTGTTCAGGGTGCTTCCATTTAACATCAATGTTCCATAGGTGTTTTTCCAAAAGACAACTGGATTTTCTTGGTTTTTTTTCCCTTGGAAATGTTTTGCTTCTCATCCAAGATATTTTGTATACACAAACGTATGTGTGCGTGTGCACATGCATGTACACAATATACTTTAGAAACAATATATATCTATATATTGCTTATAAATTACAATAGCAAGGAACATTTCATACAACTGAGAAAGAACAGATTTTATTACATTATCTTATAAAATCTTCTGAAATAAAGAATTTTAGACTTAAAAGGAAAGTCATGACATTATTTTACAATTATAGCATATTTGCTGTTGTATCTCCTTTACGTCTATCATATTATCTAGTATTACTCTTTTTGTGATAACAGAGATTCACCAAACATTTTATTGGCTCACTACTTTCACTAAAACATTTATTCATATGCATCAATCTAATGTGATTGATTCTGAGTGATAGAAACAAACAAATCAAGATAGAATATGTCAACATATAAAATAATCCAATATCACAACTAAATCATTTCTCAGGGGCCAACACCTATAATTTCCTCTGTAGAGGAAACTTTCTATTGTCTACAGCAGGGCAAAGCTGGCTGAGGAATTCTGGGAGTTAAAGTCCACAAGTCTTAAAACGACCAAGGTTGGAGACCCCTGGTCTACAGTATACCTTGCTAGGTCTAGTTACTACGCATTTCATCATTATTACAGGTAGCCACGTCATAACTCCTCTGCTGCTAGACTGTTTCAGTTAGGGTCATTAGGAAGGGAAAAAGGATGGTAGCTGCATGACAGAACACAAGATTCCCATACAGAAGTAATAATAAGATTTCTAGTATCTTCATTTGAAATGGCAACACAGCTGCTACTAGTTAGATCAAATAATTCTAAGATAGATGGATAAATAATCTGAGTAGATATAAAACAGATTCTGAAACATTAGATGGACTTAAAAAACACTCTAACTTAATACATATTTCTAGACTGTTAGGGAGAAGATAGACAAAAAGCACCATATCATATTGCTTAGTTTGGTAATAAAACTAGTGTTGTGACCTAGGCTTATTGAGTCATTACAATACACAATTAGTCCCCAAAAAACCTATTTTATTGTAACAGCTGAGAATTATGATCATTCCGGGCTGAGTCCCAATTAGTTGCAAAAAAGAAAAAAAAGTCCTTCGGAAGAAGTCCTTCGGGATAATCACCAACTTTTATCTTCTTTGACACCCTGCCAAAGGCCTTACTTGGCAAAGCCCCACGAAGTTCAGAAACAAACAAGAGATGCTGACTGGAAACAGAGTTAGCAACATTGCTTTCCTGCAAAAGGCCCAAGTGCCTTTGTTTCTCTTTTAAGCCTTATGGGAGGGGCCAATCATCTCCTGGCCTTACTCCCGAGTTGTCTCTTTTGCTTTAGCTCCTCTTGCCTTCTGGCAGCTCTGCGCATGCATGCACTAGGAACAGGTTTCTCCTGTTCCTCTGCCTCTCTGCTGTCCAACTCTGGGGGCTCCAGAGTATGTACATCACTCCCAGATGGCCCTGGCCCTATCTCCGACACAGAGCCCTCATCTGGGCCTTTCCCAGATTCCAGGACTGGCCCGTGTTCCCCCCAGCCTCCTTACTGTCTGATTCCACTATCAGCTCCGCAAGCTGCTGGCAGACCACAACAACTAGGAAACTGTTGCACCTTGTACAATATCCTTGTTAATTAAAATGACTCTTCTTTTATGGATGCCCCAAATAACTAGACACTCTATTACATTCTGGCCAGTTAATGTATTCTGATCTTTCTTATTCATGCCGCCTATTTTATAGATAGATTTCTAAATCTGCTTTTCTACCTGTGGGCTGTGATCCTGGACTTCCTCTTCTACACATTTTTTTCTCCTTATTTGCCTAAATATGGCTTCTTTTACCCAATCCAGATGGGGTTGTGGTTCTATGTGACATGAATGACTGCCACATGATTTTTTTTCATTAATTAAAAAAATGCCAGCGTTGTCATTTGTCAAAGAAACAATGCTTATTCTTCTACACACTATCTATCTATCTATCTATCTATCTATCTATCTATCTATCTATCTATCTATCTATCTATCTATCTATTAATACTTTCTGCACTCACTGCTAGATAAAGTCTTCATAAGAAGCATAATAAATTAAGGCAAATGCCACCTGAAGCTTAAGGTTTGGAGTGAATAATGCAGAAGACAGAAAAAGAAGAGATACAGTATATAGAAGAATGAATACACAACTTAACAGTATTTTCCAAACCATTTCCTGACTTTTCTCTCTTCTAATGAGATTGTATTTTCTAAAGCACTTTTGAAGAGTACATCTGTAATGTATTTGAATTTTAGGAGGGAAATTTGAGCAGGAAAATGCACGTTGCTGATTGGCTGATGCATCAGCCAAATTACTATTTAAAGAGGGGTTTTTGCCTGTTGGCTTTTGCTGGGATCACAATAAACTAAAGAGCTGTTGTCACTTGTATCGTCTCCTGCTTCTTCATTGCCCGAACATAACATTGTTGACGAGGATGGGATTTTGAAGGCAGTGACACAGGAAAAGAGCTGAAGGAGCAACTTAATTTCAACCCCAGCCAGTATCAAGAGCGGATACATAGCGATGTCTAGCTATACGCTGCCAGTGCCATTCGACCCAGCCAAGGAGAAATGGGGGTTGTACATGGCTCGTTTTGAGTGTTTCCTCGAAGCTAACGAACTGCAAGGAGTATCGGATAATCGGAAGCGCGCTTACTTCCTGAGCCACTGTGGGCCAGAAGTCTTCGATACCGCCGAATCACTGTCGGAACCAATGCCTGTACAGTCGGTGCTATGGCAAACGCTACAGACGATGCTACAAGCACACTACGCGCCGATGCCATCGAAGTTTGTACAACGGTTCGAGTTGAGGCAAAGATTTCAGCGAGAGGGCGAATCGATAAGCGTGTACATGGCCACATTAAGGAAAGTCGCAACCCACTGTGAGTATAGAGACTTGGAGGACTCTTTATTAGAACAACTCATTTGTGGGGTCAGGGACATCCGACTACAGAGGCGGCTGCTGTCGAAAAACAACCTAACCCTGGCGATAGCCCTGGATGAGGCCAGGGCACATGAGATGTCCACCAAAGCGGTGGAAACCTTACAAAAGCCGAACACGCTGAATGCCGCGGCGAAAGCAACACCAGTCCACAACGAAGAAATTCAGGCCGAATCGGACGGTGAAGAAGAGGAAGAGGTTTTCCACACCGGGAGGCCGGATAGAGGTGACCGGGATGAGTGCGTGAGTTGCGGAGGCCAACACCAACGACAGAATTGCAGGTTCAAAGACGCAATTTGTCGGCGGTGTGAAAAGAAAGGACACATAGCTCAGGCCTGTCGAGCCTCCCAACCTTCCCGCCAAAAATTCAAACCGGCCAATCAACAGGGCGCTGGTTCAGCGAAGCGGTCAGGGATTGGCCAGTTCAAAAAAGGCGCGAAGTCGAATCACACCACTGTGCGAGTGGGCCACGCATCGACACAACTAGAAAAGAAAATATTCACTAAGACCTACATAGAAGGAGTGTAGTGTAAAATGGAGGTGGATACCGGCTCATTAATCACAATTATGTCCTGGGACACGGTCGCACGGGACCTGACAGAAGTCGCGAAACGACAGCTGCAACCCCAAAAGCTGAGAGTGCAAGACTACCAGGGAAACCGGATTCCTGTTAAAGGAGCCACAACGGTCAGAGTAAGATATGGACAATTCAAGAAAACCCTGCCGATCACCATCGTTGACGGAAACCTGCCCAGCTTACTGGGACTGGACTGGTTTCGAGCCCTAGGAATGGGCATAACCGGGATCCACAGCAATGGAGTCAACCTGAAGGATGAATTGTTGAAGGAATTCAAGGACGGTTTTCAAGACAGCCTGGGCAAGTACGTGGGGACCCCCATATCATTCAGTTTAGACCCCCAGGTAGCTCCCATTAGATTAAAAGCTAGGAGAGTTCCGTTCGCTCTCAAACCCAAGATAGACAGGGAATTAGACAAACTAGTAAACCAAGGAATACTAGTCTCCGTCGACCATGCAAAATGGGAGACACCGATAGTGACACCAGTCAAACTGGATGGATCGGTCCGGATTTGTGCTGTCTATAAGGCAACGCTTAACAGGGCATTGCAGAAGAGTGCTTACCCCGTCCCCATAGTCCAACATTTGTTGCACTCGTTAGGACAGGGACAGGTTTTTGCCAAGCTAGACCTGGCTCAAGCATACCAACAACTACCAGTTGACAACGAAACGGCTGAAGCACAGATGATTGTCACACACCGGGGCGCTTTTAAATGCACTCGACTTCAGTTCGGAGTTAGTGTAGCCCCCGGGTTATTCCAAAACCTAATGGAATGGCTCCTACAAGGTCTACCGGGAGTAGGTCCATATTTCGACGATGTACTGGTATCAGCAGAAAACTTGGAAGAATTAGGGGTCAAATTGCGGAAGGTTTTGAGCATTTTCAGGTCTGCGGGGCTTAAGGTTAAACTCAACAAATGCCAGATAGGAGTTGAATCTGTAGAATTCTTGGGTTACCGGATAGACAAGGAAGGCATCCACCCAACTGAGAGCAAAGTGCGAGCAATTAGAAAGGCTCCAACCCCAAAAAACAAAACAGAATTACAAGCATTTTTGGGGCTTGTAAACTTCTATGCGGTATTTTTAAAAAATAAGGCAATGGTAGCCGAACCGCTACATAAACTGCTAGCGAAAAAATCTGTTTGGACTTGGGGCAGGGTTGAGGCTAAAGCGTTTGAAGGCGTTAAGAATCTTTCATCCAGCGATAGCCTTTTAATTCAGTACAATGGGACGTTGCCACTAGTACTAGTTTATAATGCATCACCCTATGGGGTAAGGGCTGTCCTCAGCCACGGTTCAGAAGCCCCTATCGCATATTTTTCCCGCACGATGTCCGCAGCGGAAAGGAACTATAGCCAACTAGACCGGGAAGCCCTGGCTATAGTCTCTGGGGTTAAAAAATTCCACGAGTACCTGTTTGGGTGGCAATTTGAAATAGTCACAGACCACAGACCTTTATTGGGACTCTTGGCGGGGGACCGTCCAACACCGGTTGCGTTATCACCCAGGCTGACCCGTTGGACTATTTTCCTGGCAGCATATTCGTACCAACTGTCTCACCGACCGGGCAAGGATTTGGGACATGCGGACGCTTTAAGTAGATGCCCGTTGCCAGAGACTATTGAAGACCCGACCCCAGGGACGCCTGTCTTGTTAATTGATTCTTTGGACTCTGGCCCAGTCACATCCAGGAAGTGACTAGGGCATCTTACAAAGATATTATTGTGAGAACTGTGATCGGTTGGGCGCAGAGGGGATGGCCCGCTGCACTGGGGGATCATTTCAAAGAGTTTACAAAAAAGCGTTCGGAACTGTCGGTACAAGGGGGTTGTCTGTTATGGAGGGATAGAGTGATTATTCCGGAGAAATTACGAGGGCATGTGTTGGAGCTATTGCATGTGGGCCACCCAGGGATTGTGAGGATGAAAAGCCTAGCGAGAAGTTACGTGTGGTGGCCACAAATGGATAAAGACATTAGCGACCGGGTAGGGAAATGCCAAGCATGTCAAGAATCAAGGCCACTACCCCCAACAGCCCCCATAAGGGATTGGGAGAAACCCCAGGGTCCTTGGTCCAGGATCCATATAGATTTTGCCGGGCCGTTCCATGGGCAGACCTTCTTAATTGTGGTAGATGCCTACTCAAAGTGGTTAGAAATTTTACTCATGAAAACCACAACAGCGGAAGCCGTAATCACAGTCTTGAGGCATCTTTTTGTGACAAACGGGTTGCCAGACACTCTAGTGTCCGATAATGGCCCACAATTCACGGCCACCCAGTTTGAGGGGTACTTGGCAGGAGAGGGCATCCGACATGTCCTCTCGGCACCTTTCCACCCGGTGACGAATGGACTTGCAGAACATTTCATACGCAGTGCCAAGGAAGCGCTATCTAGAATTAGCCCAGGAGATTGGCAATCCAAAATTGATACCTTCCTGGCAGTCCAACATAGAACTCCCTGCATAACCACCAGCCGCAGCCCATCGGAGTTATTAATGGGTAGAAGACTCCAGTGCCTCCTAGATCGGTTAAACCCAACATACTCCCCTGATGGGTACCAAAGCACGAAGGGAAAAACCAGAACAATGACAACAGGTGACCCGGTATGGGCACATAACTATAGTGAGGGGCCAGCGTGGCTAAGGGGAACAATTGTAGGAGTGACGGGCCCAAAGTCATACTTAGTGGACATGGGGGATGGCAGAGTGTGGAGACACCACATAGAATACAAAAAGAATACAAAACGATCCAGAAACCAAACAGCCAGACCCTGACTACCAAATACTTGAACCAACAGCTAGCTCAACCCCGAGGCGATCGGAGGACTTAGCTGAGTCTGAAGAAGTCCAGCGACGCCAACCGGTTCCTCCAGAGGACAGCAGGGACGACTCTGCAAATAATCCAGGGCCGGAGGGCCCAGAGGAGGATCTGGGAGGAACAAACAGTCCCTCCGACCAGCTCGACTCATTCCCAGGGAATGAATTGCGCAGGTCAGAAAGAGTTAGGAGACGCCCTGTCTACCTGCGTGAATACGTGGAGAAATAACATGCAAATATTATGTAAATATGGTAAAAAGTGTTCTGGGAGGGGAGGAGTGTAATGTATTTAAATTTTAGGAGGGAAATTTGAGCGGGAAAATGCACGTTGCTGATTGGCTGATGCCTCAGCCAAATTACTATTTAAAGAGGGGTTTTTGCCTGTTGGCTTTTGCTGGGATCACAATAAACTAAAGAGCTGTTGTCACTTGTATCGTCTCCTGCCTCTTCATTGCCCGAACATAACAACATCACTAATATCTAAACTGTTCAGCCTTTAAGTAAGTGTGCATTTAAATAACACTTATGCATAGGCACACAAAATCTTTTAAAGTTCCTGAACCTACGGAGCAAATTCAGTGGGGATTTTAATTAACTCTTAAGTACTGCACTATTCACAATGAAGTAGTTGTGCTACTCAGTAGGAAAATGTTCAGAAAAACATATTGGAAGATGAGGGGAAAGAAAATAAGTTGTTTTTCAAAACTAAACAAAACAAAACTTAGAAGTCATTATAGCAAGGCAATAATTGGAGAGGCACAAAGGTATCATAATGGAGACTGCATGCTATTCTATAGCAGTTCAAGCAAGCACAAAGACTTTGTCAAGTAATGACATTTAGTGTCTAATGACACAATAATAGGCAATCAAGAAGTCCGATTGTCATTCCAAAGGTTAGCAAGCTAGACTAATAGTTCTCAGTTGTATACTAAGTAGGGCATTATTGGTATACAAAGAAAATATATAAAATAAAGAGGAACCAAACTAAAGTTTAATTTTATTAACTGTTTTATCACGTCGAAGGAACATGTAAGTTTGGGAAATGTCTCATGCTATTAAGCTAGCTCAGTATTAACCAATGAAAAAATAAGGATGTGATTAATGAATAGTGCCTGCAAAGGAGGAAATGGTACAATGGACTGTAGTGAAGTGGCTGTTTCCTAAGAAAAAGGGAGCACATTCCAAGGAGGAGGCGAGACAAGAGGAAGCACAGCCCAGAACTACATTGGAAACAGCAGAAGAAAGTTAGGAAAACCACTCCTTAGAATGTTCCAAGTTATAGCCACTGGGGTGAGAGTAGTAAAGGTTTAGTCTGGCAAGATTTTGTCTATTAGGTGTGAAAAAATAAACTGAACTTTGGCTAGATTGTTCTATGTCATTATTATTGGGCTCGGCCTGATTGGTAGCAAGAGAAGGGGAGCACCACAGTGCTTTTCCTCTTTCATTCCCTCAAGTCATTCTCTACCCTCGACTATAGTTTTCGACACTTATTGATGCCTAGTCAGTTAAGCAATAGAATGTCCAAGAGAATGTTTGATCAGTTAAGCAATGGAATGGCCAAGAGAAACCGTTTTTTGGCTTGTGCATAGGGAATCAGTTGACTCTACTCTAGTAATTAGCAACTAAACTAAACAAAACAAAACAAATCAACCTAGTTTGGAATTCCTAGGTTCATATTGCATGGACATCTGTGATTTTGAGGTAAAAATGTTCAGATACAAAACGGAATAACTTATAACTTATCCTAAAGCACTTGTATCACTCTGCAATGCCCCTATCAAATTTTAACCATAGTATTGGCTATGTATTTTGTCTACCATTTTGCTTGGGAAAAACAAAAATTCTTTTCAAGGTTGCAAGTGAAAAATTATTTTGTGCTTTACACTGCAATAGCAGGAGAATAAGCAGAACTGGGCAGAGATATGTTTAGCCAATAGTATTTCAATCAAATTCTGGGACAGAAGGCTATATATTAAAATGCACAGCATTCAGACACTGACTACAGTATAATAGATATATCTATGAAATATTGGCAAATCTTTCTACTTAAAGATGGCAGAGATACTTAGCCAGGAGGTAAAAGGTATCTTTTGAGCAGAAATATCCTTGTAACTTTATTAAATATTCTTAACAATATTGTAGTAGTGGGTTGCCATTGTCTTTTTTAGGCCTATTTTTTTCAGCTTCAAAATCTAGCCATGAGCATTCATCTCCTATTGGTCACTTAGCCAGCTAAGGAGGGTTGAGTTTTTTGAGATCAGCCAATACCAGTTAGATCAAAAACTGACTTAAGTAATTTTCTTTCCTTGATTTTTTCATTCTGGATATTTTATTAAATCTTCACAACTCTGGAAACTCTCCTTTAGCTAAAGTGTTATTTGAAATTCTTGTCTTTCTAGGAGTTTGCTTTCCTTTCAGATGTTATGCAACCATATTTGTAAGTTGAGGCAATTAACAAACAATAATAGTGCACCCATGAAAATAACATAAAAAATCTTGATTATCATTAATAAAAAATAAAGTTAAAGCTAAACAAATTTAAATTTCTTGCTCAATGTAAAAAAGCAAGGAAGCAAGAATCTCAAGTTTCCAACTCCTAGAATGTGAAACTTACATATGAATGGGACATGCCTGGAAAAAATATTACAGAAAGTGACTCTGATTGGTTGGTTATGTGGCATCCAAATTCTAACTCCTAGTGACCACATAAATAGATTTTTTTCCCATGGCAATCTGTCCCTAACCTGCTCTTTTAAGTCTTGCACTGGTGCAACACTCATCACTACTCTAAATTAGTGCTTACCGTTGATCATCCTCTTCTCTTTTCTATCTTTCCTAGCATTAGAGCCTTTTCTAGAGAACTGAATCTTCACATAATGTGTCCAAAGTATCATAATTTGAGCCTGGTCATTTGTGCCTGGAGGGACACTCTGGGTCTATTTGTTCAATGATTCATCAGTATTTTTTTTTCATGGCTATCCATGGTATTTTAGTTGTTATTTATTATTTTATTATTTTATACTAGTATTATTTAGTATTATTTTATACTAGAATTTTTAAGTGTATATATACTGAGTGTTTGTATTTGTTCTGGTCTCTGGTCTAAGGCTGTAATAATAATTTGCTGTTGCTGTTGTTGTTACAACCAGTATTAACGATACTGGTTATAACAAAAAGGGAGGGCTGTGAAAATAAACTGTTTCAACTCCTACCTTCAAAACGATGCTATAGAGCACTGCACACCAGAACAACTAGACACAAGAACAGTTTTTTCCTGAACGCCATCACTCTGCTTAACAACTAATTCCCTAAACACTGTCAAACTAGTTACTAAATCTGCACTACTATTAATCTTCTCATCGTTCCCATCACCCATCTCCTTCCACTTATGACTGTATGACTGTAAATTTGTTGCTTGTATCCTTATGATTTATATTGATATTGCTTATTTGTTCCCTATGACTATCATTAAGTGTTGTACCTTATGATTCTTGATGAATGTATCTTTTCTTTTATGTACACTGAGAGCATATGCATCAAGACAAATTCCTTGTGTGTCCAATCACACGTGGCCAATAAAGAATTCTATTCTATTCTATTCTATTCTATTCTATTCTATTCTATTCTATTCTATTCTATTCTATTCTATTACAATAAAATTATTATATAGTTCACAATGGATACTAGAAGTAATTCCTATGTACATTTTCACACCACATATTTGTATATTAAAACCAGACAAATTGTTTTGAAGGAGAGGATTCTTACTAACTCAAGATTACAAAGGCTTGAGCTGATATAATTTTATCAATTTTTACCCAAGCTACTTCGATAAACAGCATATTCAACACTCTGATCATGATACATTTAACTGGGATATGGCCATTGAGGTTTATTGTAAGACAGAAACTTTACAAAGTAGTTATGCCTTTGCTCGGTCAACTGCATATATATGGTATCTCAGAGGAAAGGCTTCAGATGAAAGAAAACCATAAAAGAATAAAATATTAAATAATAACACTAATGTTCAAGAATTATTAAATGAAGGCAAATGATATACCACAAATATAATTCACCTTGACAGTCTGAAATGAGAAGCAGAGATTTTAAACAGGATCACTGGGACTGGGAAATCCTACTCTTCCTCCTTCTATTTCTCACTCTCAATCAATGGGAGATGAAAGGATAAGATGAAAGCATGTGAAAATGTCTATGTGCACTTTCAATCCTTGATGGACATAAGAAGTGTAAAAAAGTTGCTTCTACTTTTCAGGGACTCAATGTTGCTCCTGTGTTCCAAAATTCCAATTAATCTCTAGTGAATTAAAAAAAAACCACAAAAAACCCCTAATGAAATAGGAAATCATCATAGCAGATTTTTAGTCATATAGAAATATTATAGGGTGGAAGAAGAACGTAAGTAAATTATAACTGTGTAAACCACACAATGTTGACATACCATGTTTGACAGGTTGGCTCTCCCAGCTGATATTTTGAGTCCATATGAAGGAGCCTGTTAAAGGGCAAGTAGCAAATCCAATATCACAGAATCATTATTCTTCCGAAACCCGGAAGGAAAGGAATTCCTACTTTCTTTCTACCTTGATACACACAGAATATTTTTATAGACCAATAATAGTATCTTGATAGTGCAAAAGGAATGAGCTCTTTCGTGGTACAAGCCTTTATGGAAAATACAGTATCAGCTATTCGGCAAGGCTGTGAAGGGGTTGTTCGTCAGACTGATATAGCCAAAGAAATTGATAAGAGGACTATCCCTTTTCTAAACCTCTGTATCTTTCACAGCTGAAAATTCTGTTTCTCTTAAAGTATAGAAGTAATAAAGCAGGAAGCTCTTTAAAATGTAGTGAAGGGTCAACTGTGGGGCAAAGAGTTTCCTAAAGTTTTCCAACAAAACTGCTATTGAACATCTAAAGAATAAATGGCTGGCTCCTTATTCAACATGAAAAGAAGTCTGGACAATAATCTAGACCCAGAATAATGTAATAGGAAGTAATTTTTCTGTCATTATGAGTATTGCATTTCATTTTAGTTGGAAGGTCAAAATACAGTATGCGGAATTAAAAAAAGCAAAATAGCTGTTCTCAGTTAATATGGCTCTCTATTTGGTATGAGCTTTTCTGAGTGTGTGTGTGTGTGTGTGTGTGTGTGTGTGTGTGTGTGTGTGTGTCTGTCTGTCTGTCTGTCTGTCTATCTATCTATCTATCTATCCATTTCTATATCTAACAGACTAATCCTTTTTCAGTGTCCTTTTGCAGTCCTGATATACTTAAAACTGACTTTGAATAGCCAAATCCAGTAGCATATAGAAAACATGCTACAGTCATCCATCATCACACATTTGCATTTCTACCAGTTAGAGTTTATCCTCAAAACACATAAACATCTTTCTTTTGCATTTTGCACTAGTGGGTATACCATCTATCATTTGCCTAATATATTACTGTGTGATTGCTTTATCTGTATCTTTTCCCTCACAATATGCATGTAGAGAAGAAAGAGAACCTGGTCTTTTATTTGATTTTAAATTAAACTCTATCAGGAATTCAGGATCATTTAATATTTTTACTATTGGCTCCTATCTTAGCTGCTGTTGTTTCTTTTAGCAACAGACAATTCTGTTATCTCAAAGTTGAGTTTAATTTGATTTGACAAATAAATATAAAACTAATCCATAAGGAACAAGTACAGAATCAAATTTTGAAAGAGTCTATTGAAAGAGTCTATTGATACCATCAAGTGCTCTGCTCAATACAGGAATCCAAATTGAAATATTCCTAATGGAACATTTCCATAAATTAATTTTATTAACTGTTTTATCACGTCGAAGGAACATGTAAGTTTGGGAAATGTCTCATGCTATTAAGCTAGCTCAGTATTAACCAATGAAAAAATAAGGATGTGATTAATGAATAGTGCCTGCAAAGGAGGAAATGGTACAATGGACTGTAGTGAAGTGGCTGTTTCCTAAGAAAAGGAGCACATCCCAAGGAGGAGGCGAGACAAGAGGAAGCACAGCCCAGAACTACATTGGAAACAGCAGAAGAAAGTTAGGAAAACCACTCCTTAGAATGTTCCAAGTTATAGCCACTGGGGTGAGAGTAGTAAAGGTTTAGTCTGGCAAGATTTTGTCTATTAGGTGTGAAAAATAAACTGAACTTTGGCTAGATTGTTCTATGTCATTATTATTGGGCTCGGCCTGATTGGTAGCAAGAGAAGGGGAGCACCACAGTGCTTTTCCTCTTTCATTCCCTCAAGTCATTCTCTACCCTCGACTATAGTTTTCGACACTTATTGATGCCTAGTCAGTTAAGCAATAGAATGTCCAAGAGAATGTTTGATCAGTTAAGCAATGGAATGGCCAAGAGAAACCGTTTTTTGGCTTGTGCATAGGGAATCAGTTGACTCTACTCTAGTAATTAGCAACTAAACTAAACAAAACAAAACAAATCAACCTAGTTTGGAATTCCTAGGTTCATATTGCATGGACATCTGTGATTTTGAGGTAAAAATGTTCAGATACAAAACGGAATAACTTATAACTTATCCTAAAGCACTTGTATCACTCTGCAATGCCCTATCAAATTTTAACCATAGTATTGGCTATGTATTTTGTCTACCATTTTGCTTGGGAAAAACAAAAATTCTTTTCAAGGTTGCAAGTGAAAAATTATTTTGTGCTTTACACTGCAATAGCAGGAGAATAAGCAGAACTGGGCAGAGATATGTTTAGCCAATAGTATTTCAATCAAATTCTGGGACAGAAGGCTATATATTAAAATGCACAGCATTCAGACACTGACTACAGTATAATAGATATATCTATGAAATATTGGCAAATCTTTCTACTTAAAGATGGCACAGATACTTAGCCAGGAGGTAAAAGGTATCTTTTGAGCAGAAATATCCTTGTAACTTTATTAAATATTCTTAACAATATTGTAGTAGTGGGTTGCCATTGTCTTTTTTAGGCCTATTTTTTTCAGCTTCAAAATCTAGCCATGAGCATTCATCTCCTATTGGTCACTTAGCCAGCTAAGGAGGGTTGAGTTTTTTGAGATCAGCCAATACCAGTTAGATCAAAAACTGACTTAAGTAATTTTCTTTCCTTGATTTTTTCATTCTGGATATTTTATTAAATCTTCACAACTCTGGAAACTCTCCTTTAGCTAAAGTGTTATTTGAAATTCTTGTCTTTCTAGGAGTTTGCTTTCCTTTCAGATGTTATGCAACCATATTTGTAAGTTGAGGCAATTAACAAACAATAATAGTGCACCCATGAAAATAACATAAAAAATCTTGATTATCATTAATAAAAAATAAAGTTAAAGCTAAACAAATTTAAATTTCTTGCTCAATGTAAAAAAGCAAGGAAGCAAGAATCTCAAGTTTCCAACTCCTAGAATGTGAAACTTACATATGAATGGGACATGCCTGGAAAAAATATTACAGAAAGTGACTCTGATTGGTTGGTTATGTGGCATCCAAATTCTAACTCCTAGTGACCACATAAATAGATTTTTTTCCCATGGCAATCTGTCCCTAACCTGCTCTTTTAAGTCTTGCACTGGTGCAACACTCATCACTACTCTAAATTAGTGCTTACCGTTGATCATCCTCTTCTCTTTTCTATCTTTCCTAGCATTAGAGCCTTTTCTAGAGAACTGAATCTTCACATAATGTGTCCAAAGTATCATAATTTGAGCCTGGTCATTTGTGCCTGGAGGGACACTCTGGGTCTATTTGTTCAATGATTCATCAGTATTTTTTTTTCATGGCTATCCATGGTATTTTAGTTGTTATTTTATTATTTTATTATTTTATACTAGTATTATTTAGTATTATTTTATACTAGAATTTTAAGTGTATATATACTGAGTGTTTGTATTTGTTCTGGTCTCTGGTCTAAGGCTGTAATAATAATTTGCTGTTGCTGTTGTTGTTACAACCAGTATTAACGATACTGGTTATAACAAAAAGGGAGGGCTGTGAAAATAAACTGTTTCAACTCCTACCTTCAAAGCGATGCTATAGAGCACTGCACACCAGAACAACTAGACACAAGAACAGTTTTTTCCTGAACGCCATCACTCTGCTTAACAACTAATTCCCTAAACACTGTCAAACTAGTTACTAAATCTGCACTACTATTAATCTTCTCATCGTTCCCATCACCCATCTCCTTCCACTTATGACTGTATGACTGTAAATTTGTTGCTTGTATCCTTATGATTTATATTGATATTGCTTATTTGTTCCCTATGACTATCATTAAGTGTTGTACCTTATGATTCTTGATGAATGTATCTTTTCTTTTATGTACACTGAGAGCATATGCATCAAGACAAATTCCTTGTGTGTCCAATCACACGTGGCCAATAAAGAATTCTATTCTATTCTATTCTATTCTATTCTATTCTATTCTATTCTATTCTATTCTATTACAATAAAATTATTATATAGTTCACAATGGATACTAGAAGTAATTCCTATGTACATTTTCACACCACATATTTGTATATTAAAACCAGACAAATTGTTTTGAAGGAGAGGATTCTTACTAACTCAAGATTACAAAGGCTTGAGCTGATATAATTTTATCAATTTTTACCCAAGCTACTTCGATAAACAGCATATTCAACACTCTGATCATGATACATTTAACTGGGATATGGCCATTGAGGTTTATTGTAAGACAGAAACTTTACAAAGTAGTTATGCCTTTGCTCGGTCAACTGCATATATATGGTATCTCAGAGGAAAGGCTTCAGATGAAAGAAAACCATAAAAGAATAAAATATTAAATAATAACACTAATGTTCAAGAATTATTAAATGAAGGCAAATGATATACCACAAATATAATTCACCTTGACAGTCTGAAATGAGAAGCAGAGATTTTAAACAGGATCACTGGGACTGGGAAATCCTACTCTTCCTCCTTCTATTTCTCACTCTCAATCAATGGGAGATGAAAGGATAAGATGAAAGCATGTGAAAATGTCTATGTGCACTTTCAATCCTTGATGGACATAAGAAGTGTAAAAAAGTTGCTTCTACTTTTCAGGGACTCAATGTTGCTCCTGTGTTCCAAAATTCCAATTAATCTCTAGTGAATTAAAAAAAAACCACAAAAACCCTAATGAAATAGGAAATCATCATAGCAGATTTTTAGTCATATAGAAATATTATAGGGTGGAAGAAGAACGTAAGTAAATTATAACTGTGTAAACCACACAATGTTGACATACCATGTTTGACAGGTTGGCTCTCCCAGCTGATATTTTGAGTCCATATGAAGGAGCCTGTTAAAGGGCAAGTAGCAAATCCAATATCACAGAATCATTATTCTTCCGAAACCCGGAAGGAAAGGAATTCCTACTTTCTTTCTACCTTGATACACACAGAATATTTTTATAGACCAATAATAGTATCTTGATAGTGCAAAAGGAATGAGCTCTTTCGTGGTACAAGCCTTTATGGAAAATACAGTATCAGCTATTCGGCAAGGCTGTGAAGGGGTTGTTCGTCAGACTGATATAGCCAAAGAAATTGATAAGAGGACTATCCCTTTTCTAAACCTCTGTATCTTTCACAGCTGAAAATTCTGTTTCTCTTAAAGTATAGAAGTAATAAAGCAGGAAGCTCTTTAAAATGTAGTGAAGGGTCAACTGTGGGGCAAAGAGTTTCCTAAAGTTTTCCAACAAAACTGCTATTGAACATCTAAAGAATAAATGGCTGGCTCCTTATTCAACATGAAAAGAAGTCTGGACAATAATCTAGACCCAGAATAATGTAATAGGAAGTAATTTTTCTGTCATTATGAGTATTGCATTTCATTTTAGTTGGAAGGTCAAAATACAGTATGCGGAATTAAAAAAAGCAAAATAGCTGTTCTCAGTTAATATGGCTCTCTATTTGGTATGAGCTTTTCTGAGTGTGTGTGTGTGTGTGTGTGTGTGTGTGTGTGTGTCTGTCTGTCTGTCTGTCTGTCTATCTATCTATCTATCTATCCATTTCTATATCTAACAGACTAATCCTTTTTCAGTGTCCTTTTGCAGTCCTGATATACTTAAAACTGACTTTGAATAGCCAAATCCAGTAGCATATAGAAAACATGCTACAGTCATCCATCATCACACATTTGCATTTCTACCAGTTAGAGTTTATCCTCAAAACACATAAACATCTTTCTTTTGCATTTTGCACTAGTGGGTATACCATCTATCATTTGCCTAATATATTACTGTGTGATTGCTTTATCTGTATCTTTTCCCTCACAATATGCATGTAGAGAAGAAAGAGAACCTGGTCTTTTATTTGATTTTAAATTAAACTCTATCAGGAATTCAGGATCATTTAATATTTTTACTATTGGCTCCTATCTTAGCTGCTGTTGTTTCTTTTAGCAACAGACAATTCTGTTATCTCAAAGTTGAGTTTAATTTGATTTGACAAATAAATATAAAACTAATCCATAAGGAACAAGTACAGAATCAAATTTTGAAAGAGTCTATTGAAAGAGTCTATTGATACCATCAAGTGCTCTGCTCAATACAGGAATCCAAATTGAAATATTCCTAATGGAACATTTCCATAAATTACTTCTATTACTTGTCTGAATAATTATTGAACTGCTCACTGTTAGGGACCAAAATCCTAATATTTAAATGAATTTTGCCTTTGATTGCTATTATTTCAGGTCTTGGACTGCCAGCCCTCTAGGTCAGGGGTGTCAAACTCAAGGCCCACGGACCAGATTTGGCCCACCGAGTGCTTAGATCCAGCCCACAGGGCAGCCCTGGAAATGACAAAGGACCGGCCTGTGGTGAAAATGGATGCAGCCCTCCCAAGCTCCATTTTCACTGGCAGAGGATTGCAGGAGGCCATCGTGGCTGAAAACAGAGCTCGCGAGGACTGCATGCAGCCCTCCTGAGTGCCATTTCGCTGGCAGAGGGTTGCAGGAAGCCATCACGGCTGAAAATGGAACTTGGGAGCCCATTTTCTCTGACAGAGTACTTGGGCCACCAGATTTGCCCCTGTCACGAGTGACATCGATCTGGCCATGCCCACCCTGGCCACGCGCCCCCCCGAGATCAAACACAACCTGTCAGGATTCTAAGTAACACCCCAACCAATGAAGACTCCAAGGCCAGCAGTTCCTTAAAGTTCCATTTTATTAGAGATGTCATATTGGCACATCTGGGAAAACCTGAATCTGAAAGCTCATGGGTTTTCCCCACCCAAAGGAAATTCAAAGTCCCTTCACCTGCACCCACATGTCCATCACATAGTCCAATCAAATCACTGTTCCAACTGAAGATGCCTCCCAGTCATGCCATTCCAGGTGCAGGCTGAATGTCCTTGACTCTCAGAGAAAAGAATGTTGTTATGGCTAAATACTTCTACCAACTCCATGCAAAACCCCCTCCCAGTTTCCCACAGGGCTGACACAACCCTCATGCGGCCCTCAATGAAATCGAGTTTGACACCCCTGCTCTAAATGGTCCAGACAACAACATCAGTTCCACAAGAAGACTATATGGAGACTAACAAAATCTTGCAAGCTTGACTGTGCCTTCTTCTGATACTCCAGAGAATCAAGAAGATCCTGCTTGAGTTGCTTTTGGATGCTATCTTGTTTCCCTGGACTTAAATAATTGTTTTAGCCTTCTTTACTTATATAGCGGTTCTTGCTTATTTCTGTCAAGGTCATTTCTATTACTCTCTACATGTGTTCTGGAGCAGTGAGCGCAGACTTTTAACTATATGACATCATTTCTGGTATTGGAAGACTGTTACCATATCAGCCCTGCACTAGTCTTTTCTGAAGGCTGAATATATCCAATCCTTCAGAATCTCTCCAGGGGGCATAGCTTCTGGTTCTTTTATCATCATTTTTGCTTTTCTCTGAATTTCCTGTCTTAATTTCTTAGAATCATTCTTAAAGTGAGATACCTAGAGCTGAGCACAGTGCTGTAATTGGGGTCTGATCAATGCAAGATAGAATGGAATAATTTCCATAATTTGGAAGTTTTGCTTCTGTTGACATAGCCTATAACTGCCTTTGAGTTTCAGAACATTTTCTGGACCACCATGTGTCTGCTCAGATTCCATTTGCAGTCAGCCATGGAATCCTTTGCTAGTCTCATTATCTCCTGAGATTTCACTTTTCTGACATCTATTATATAGGTAAAGGTAAAGGTTTCCTCACACTTATGTGCTAGTCATTCCCAACTCTAGGAAGCGTGCTTATCTCTGTTTTAAAGCTGAAGAGCCAGCGCTGTGGGCGGCATGACTAAACACCAAAGGCACACAGAAGGCTATTACCTTCTCACCAAATGTGGTCCCTATTTTTCTACTTGCATTTTTACGTGCTTCCAAACTGCTAGGTTGGCAGAAGCTGGGACAAGTAACGGGAGCTCACCCCATTACACGGCACTAGGGATTCAAACCACTGAACTGCCAACCTTTCGGTCAACAAGCTCAGTGTCTTAGCCACTGAGCCACTGCGTCCCTTGCATCTATTCTATAGTTTTGGCTTAAACTTTTTACTTTTTACTCTCAGATATATATTCTCTTGTCATGCTAAATATATCAAAATTATGTTACATTATATGTATGATATGCAGTTAATTGGCTGATATATTCACTTACTTTTATCATTTGTCCCTTTCTATAAATATGTATCCTTTTTTAAAAAAAATATGTAGTTTTATTAAGTACTGCTTTTTTTTGACCAAAATAAAGATTTTCATTCATACATCTCTGTGACTGGGTGTTAGGGGAAAATAACCAGGAACATTCATTGGATACAAAACACAGAAGAGTTTATTATTCTACATCTAATACAAGAATCTATTCAACTAATAGTCAAAACTAAATTGGTGCTAGATAAGGGTCAATTGATTTCATAGGGCTGGACTTAGATCTCTTGTGGCAACACAATGACTCCAAACTGATGATACATTTAACCCCAAATTTCAGCTCAGCCTGCTGTTCTCCTACAGTGGGTCCTCTTTTATTTTCCTGTTTCTGTCCTCCTGTTGTTGCTGTTGTTGTCAGATCCTTGCCAAATCTTTTGCTTTAGCCTCATAGCCTTCTTCTGCTGTCCTTCATGTTTTCTTCCCATCAGAATTGTTTGCAACTGTTTCAGCTTTTGCGCTGGTCTATAATGGTAGTATAGCCACAAAATAATAGTAAGTTTGGCTTGTCACAGGGTGAAATACTACTGGTTCTCTCCGGTTCAGGTGAACTGGTAGTAAAAAAAAGCTACTGGTTCAGTCACACCAGTAGTTAAAAAAAGCTACCAGTTCCTCTGAACCGGTATTTCCGACGATTAACTGTGCTGCACAGTTTAGCTTTGCTAGAAAGCAGGAAATCCTGCTTTCTAGCAAAGCTAAACCATGCGGCACAGCTGATCCCCCCCTCTACTTACCTTCCCAAGCCTCCTTTTGGCACGTACTATGAATGCGTGCGCACACAGCATGTGTTTGCCATGCAGCACATATGCTTGGCCAGCAAATCAGTAGCAAACTGGTTCAGATTTCACCACTGGTTTGTCATCATAACTAAGCTTTTGTTATTAGGTACTCCTACTCATCTTCAGTTCTTTTTCCTTTTAGCTGCTCCAAACTGCTATTTATCATTGCTCTGAGAATTTATTCAAATCTTTTTTGAAGACAAAGATAACTGTCTATGCGCAGTTCTAAAATATTTTATATGTTGATGTGGGATTAAGATCATGCTGAATTATTAAATTTAATTGAAACTAGCAAGATATCAATTCATGAGAACCAGTTTGTTGCAGTGGTTAAGGCCCTAGGCCTTAAGATTGAGAGATGGTGAATTTAGGCACAAAGCCAGCTGGGTGACCTTAGGCCAGTCACTCTTTCTCAGCCCAAGGAAGGAAGCAATGGCAACTAATTTCCAAATCTTGCCAAGAAGACCTCTGCAACTTGTCCAGGCAATCTCCAAGAGTCAAACCTGACTTGAAGGCAACTCCCTCCTCCAAATCTGTTTATAAAAGTTACTTAAGAGTTTTATATTTTCCTCCTCTGACAATAAAATTCTTTGATGTAATATTTATGGATGCATCAAGCTCCAAAATTTACATTTTACATCCATTTTACAATATGAATGACAGAGTTTTCTTAACAGGATTTATATAAGTGAAAGGGAGAAGATTTCAAGAAATTCAGCAACTGAGCTGTTTTCCATTTAGAACTAATTTATCTCCTAAAACATTAGGGTGAATTTCTTTCTAATGGCTTTTCTATGAGATCTCTCTCTCTCTGCCTCTCTCCCTCCCTCGCCCTCTCTCTGTGTTTAAAATATAGTCTACTCACTCAACATTGAAAACCATAAGCAGAATTGGACAAAGTTCAGAATAACAGTCCCTAAAATAAATTTAATTTGCATGACAATACTATAGAAATTATATTCAAATATAATGCTATTGAGAAAGCAAGGAAAAAAGTAGGAAAAATTAATGAACTCCAATATTGGTTTCCTAAACAAAATTAATTGTATCATTTTTTTTAAAAAAACCTTCAGTTAATCCCTGGAGTGTTGAAAAATTCCAGCATTTTAATGTTCCGAAATAATGGTTTGCTTCCCCAGCATAAAAGATGTGAATAAGAAAAAAAAATAAATGAAACTAGGCAAGCATTGTATTGCCTTACCAAACTTGTCAGTTCTCAGCCGCTGAATATACCACTCAGCATTTGGGAACAGAATGGCTTTGTTAAGTTTCTAAGCCTTCCTAATTATGCACATTTGAGAGTGCAGAATTCTTTCATTTCAGACAGCTTATATTATCTGATGTAGCTCTTTCAAAACTACTCAGAAACATCATCTGCCAGGATCAAAAGTAATTGAACTGATATCTACCGGATGCAGCTTTACTGTGTAATTTTTCATTTTCTTGAGAAGGCTTTTAATAGACAGAACATGACTACAGTCCCACAGAGGTATTTTGACATTCGACTTAATAAAGCATGAAGAACTCATTAATAAATAATGTTCTGCTAGGTTAACAAATAAAACTGAACGCCTGTGTTGAGTCCAGGAGAAAACTGTAACAAGAATGTGGCCAAATGATTGATTAAAAAGGCTGCAACAATTCTTTTGCTGCCATACTTGACACAGCCCAACATAACACTGCCTAATCTAAGGGGAAAAAACACTCAAAGTCCATGTGTACTTGAATCAATGTATATAGATTATTAAAGTTGAATCTTTGAGTCTAACATTTTTGAAAGCAAGTATGCATTCTACTGAATAAGAGATAGTTATATCATGTAAGTATCCTTTACAGAGAATACCATGGCTGTTGTTATTTCCTAGGCAAAAGACAAAGGTTTCCACTGCCGCCTTCTAGGATACTTTTTTCAACTTCCCATTATAGTCTACAATCCTAATATTCATTAAAGATCTCTCATTCAAATTCTAATCATATATTGTCTTGCTTGGCTTCCATGTACAGTCAAGATTGGCCAAATATACTTCCTGGTGAGATACTGAAAAATGACTTGATTTCACCACATTAAAAGAAAACTGGTGCAAATAAATGATCTACTGAAGAATATATTCTCTTTTGTATTTAGAATATTATTCCAACTGTCAAAGAGTATCTTATGAAAGGGGAATTATGCATGTAAAATGTACAAATGAAACATGCTGGCCCAATCATTTTTTGTCCCTACAGTTCAAAATTCAGAACATGGAATGGCAATCTCTATAAGGTTTCATACTTGGTGTGCATTCAGTATGCTGTATAGCAAGTTATTCAAGCATAATGATAAAATTGGATTGTGTCAGTGTCCGCTATAGAGCAATGTACTTCTATACTTTGGGGAAAGAAATGGTGAACTGAATACAGCACTAGTAAAAAAAAAGAGAGCTGAAGATCAAGCTGAATAATGAATAATGAGTAGACAGACTCGTTGATAATTCCACTCTGGATGAAGAGAGGTCTTGACATAACCCACAAGTGCTCCAGACAGTTGGTCCACATAAGGAGACTGCAAAACAGTGATCTCCATGGTGCTCTGGGAAAAAAGGGAAAGCCATCTTCCTTCAAACCACATTCAGGACCTTTATGAATACTGGATTGGTGTTACTTCTTTTCCTAAACATTTTTGGAAATTGTTAATTGCTTTTTAGCTATTAGGAATTTTTGGATCAACAAGTTTTACACAATTTTTTTTAAAAAAAATCAAATTCTAGCACATTATTTGAAAGGACTAAAAATCAAGAATATTAAAAAATAAAAGGAAGGAATACAAGACTGGTTTATTTGATCAAGATTAAAATAGTTATGTTGTTACGTCTGGTAACTTAGACATTTACAGACCAGGCCTGAAATGATAAGCCTTTAAGATTTGTTTATAGATAAGACTTGAGATAGATGAAGAACAGATCCTTTGTTAACATTTTAAAAGAAGTGTGATTTTACTAAAATTGTTGTGATGAAGGGGAAATCATTTCTTTATATGCTGTGCTACTTTTATTTTCCTTTATTACATTCTTATTTTTTTCTTTCTTTGCTGTTTTTTCCTCTGCATTTTCCCATTTCCCATTTATTTATAATCTTTTAATTGTAAATTTAATAAAATTAGTACAAAAATTAGCTATTGCAGTTAGAAGAAAAACATTTTTAAGCAATTTGAGCAATAAGAAAAGAATGTAGCATCATTGTTGACAAAACAAATAAAAATTTGTCAGTGTTTGGTGTTGGTCTTATTTATTTATTTGTTGGTTATTATTTAATCTCCTAATCAATTCCAATTTAATCTGTTTAATCCAAGATTTCTAATTTCTTTATTCAGAGATGGCCCTTTGAAATCAGTGACAGGTTTCTTCTGTCACACATACATCAAAGGCTTTAGATCACCAAAAACATCCCTGTCCCACAATCACTTTTCTATTCATTTGTACAGTTGGTTTTATTTCTGTGCCCAATGCTGCCAAATAAACTTTATCTTATTTGATAAAAACCTCCATACCTCTCGAGGTAGACTGTTTTATACACTACAATTTTGAGGATTTTTGAAGTAACTAATTGTTAATTGTTAATTGTTATTGTTAATTGTAATTGTTAATTGTTAATTGTAACTAATTGTTAATTGTTGTAATGCCAGCATTCTTTTTTAACCAAAGAATATATATTGGCTATTGAATTCATTGCAGATCTGTAGAAGCAAATGTTCAGATATCTTTTCTATACAAGCCACAATGCAGATGGGGCAAGAGATTGATTGGGATCATAAGTTAATAATGGTTGTTCCTAGTTAGACGTTGAATAGGAGATCCCAATGCTGAATATGGAATCCCAAGGCTATAAGATAAGGTAAAGAGAAAGCCATATCAAATTATGTCTATATAATTGATTATCTTATGATTACATAGTTTTCTTGGCAAAGTTACAGATATAATTTAATACTGCTTTCTTGGGGATGTGAGTTTTGACTTCTGTGTGCCTTACAGCCTTAGGATATGTCTATAACTCTGCTGAGAAAGTTACATGATTATGTCCATGAAAGCTACATGATTATGTCCATGTAATCAGAAAGATTTGAACTGAACATAAAAGCATCTTTATTTCTGCATTTTATTGATAATGCACTTGTGTATTACTCTTTTCTCATTATAAAAAAAATATTAAAAATGTGCAGGATTCTCGTGCATGCCTTGTTTGTCTTCTTAGGTGGCTTATCACATTTAAAGGATGTCTTGCTACAGTATGGAAAGAAAAGTTTAGATGTCTGGAAAAAAAATAAACTTAACTAAGCCAAGTGAACTCTCAAACATGGATTATTTAGCATAACATAGCAAAATAATAATTAAAATGCATACCAAATCTTCTAATTTCCTCATGGTAACAGAAGAGAGGGTTTAATATACAAACGAAAGGCCTATTGAAATTTGTTCTCAGTAAAGTATAGTTTGGGCAATAAAGTATAAAAAAGGTAAAGGTTCCCCTTGCACATACGTGCTAGTCGTTCCCAATTCTAGGGGGCAGTGCTCATCTCCATTTCAAAGCTGAAGAGCCAGCGCTGTCCGAAGACGTCTCTCTGGTCATGTGGCCGGTATGACTAAATGCCAAAGATGCATGGAATGCTATTACCTTCCACCAAAGGTGGTCCCTATTTTTCTACTTGCATTTTTTACATGCTTTCGAACTGCTAAATTGGCAGAAGCTGGGACCAGTAATGGAAGCTCACCCCCGTTACGTGGCGCTAGGGATTCGAACTGCTGAACTGCTGACCTTTCGATTGACAAGCTCAGTGTCTTACCCACTAAGTCACCATGTCCCTTAATAAAGTATAATTAAGTCCTATTCTGTTCTGTTCTGTTCGGCTCTACTCTAGTCTACTCTATACCTGACATTATACTACACACTGATGCATATTGTTTTATGCAGACATACACTTCTATAAGTCTGATTTTTTCCCCCCTGGCATATGTAATTCCAGTGTTATATTATTTTTTAAAAAAAAGATGTGTGTGTGAGAGAGAGAATACACTATATATATAAAGATTTGTTCTGTGAGTTCTACATAACACCCAATGCTCAGGGATATACGTGGTGTTTTGCAACAAAAGTAGAGATTATTGCTAACTTGAGTTCTGCTTTATTAATCAGTCTAACCTTATAGGCATGTATGTAAACTTTTAAAAGAAATGATTCTCCAATTGTTATTTCACACTTGATGTTTTCAAAGTGCATTTCTAGCAGGACTCTTCCCCCAACTAGAAAAGAAAGGTGGCACATATTCAATTCAGCAGGCTTTCCAACAAAATACTTCCTAGTCTTAGCTTTTAATCTCTAGTCCACATTGTCCACTCTCTTTCTTATAAAAATTAATAGCATCCTTAAAAAGCAAAGAAGAAGTTTTCAGTGCTCACGAAGTATAAACAGAAGTAGTGATTTTATATAGTAGAAGAGATGTAAGTAGAAGTTTGTTAAACCTGTATAACCAATAGGTAAATGGCCTATGTTTGACTGCAGGTTCAAACGCCACTATCAGATCTCGCAGACCATTCATTACACAGTGTTTTTTCAGCGCAGGTAGTTCGATGACTGATAAACGTGTGCTTAGTAATCCTATGGGTGCCAATTCAATAATAGAACTTACTCTCAACTCCCAATCCAATTGACTCCTGTTCAGGGTCGAGGCTTTCCAATATACCTGAGATATTCACACAACCAAATTAAAAACTGAACTGAGGGATGCGCTTTCTTCACCTCTACTTTTAAAAGATTTTTTTAAAAAAATAGTAAGGGAGCTGAATTTTGCTTATACCCAGTTCATCCGTTAGCAAATGCTTTGGACAACATTTAACAGAAGAGGCACTATCTACTGTTCTCAAAATTGTGCAAATCCTTAAAAAAAAAAAAAGTCTATGCAAAGCTCCAGAGTGCATATGAAGCACTTATCTTCCAATCAATAAAACAGCCACATCTTTTTCCAGCTGCTTTTGCGAGCTGCTCCCAGCTGTCTTTGCAGATGTGTGCATGGGAAGCCACGGTGCTTCACACACAGAGAGACACACACACACACATACACACACGTGTGGAAATAATCAGAAAACACTGCTCTAAGCTTGTTTTTGTTTCTCATACTCTTCTTTCAGAGAAAGGGTCAAAGTAACTTTAGAGAAAGGGAGCACAGTTCCTCTAGTGCTGAATCAGATGATCCTGACTATAAAAAGAGTAGACTGAAGATGTTCCAACACCCAAGCAATCAGGATGGAAGAATTAAACTCTGAAATAAATCAGAGATCATCTGTCAGCGCTACATAGTAGACTAGAGTAAGAAACAGTTACCATGAAGACCTACACTTCATTTATCTAATTGTAGCTTTGATAGCAGATCTTCCCTCTGATCTTCAAGGCCAAAGCTGCTTTTAATTAACTATATCATCAACATGTGTTCACTGTTCTCGGTTACCTAAATGTGTTGATGTATCATCAGTTTTCAGTATTTTTTTTTTCCTTTTGTGATTTCCCCCCACAATTTAAATAAAACCAAGCAAAATACATAAATAACTCCTGCACAATTTGCATTTCTTGTTACATGAAAAAAAAATAGTTCAAGATGTAAACAAAGATGTTTGTACAAGGACCAATAAATGAATATGTATAAACTGAAGACAGTTGTGCTACCACACCACTGCTTTCCTGTGCACCCAGTTCAGAAGATTATATTTCATTATGAAACTCCATATTTTCATTTAATGCCTTTCCCTCTATTTGATCCTTTATCTCTGCTGATCCTGACAATCCAATTTCCCTTTGTAAGAATTATACAATATTTTAAACAGGAGCAGACCCAACAAAAAGGGTATGGTTGCATTTGCTTTGAGTTTCCATTTAATTGCTATTAAAACCCCAAAACATGAACTTTTAAAAGTTAAAAAGAAGTATAAACAATGTAAGGGTTAACTCTTATGGACAAAAGGATAATTTGTAAAACTATTTGCAATATACTGATATACAGGCTTGTCACTGTTTAATTCTTAAATTCCTTCTGTTAGTCAGGATGGTATACATAGAAGTTTATCAAATTTGACTTAGGATTTACTGACAGATGATAGATAGTTTGATAGATAGATAGATAGACAGATAGACAGATAGATAGATAGATAGATAGATAGATAGATAGACAGACAGACAGACAGACAGACAGACAGACAGACAGACAGACAGACATTCAGCATTGTCATTATACAATACAGGCTTCAATGCAGAAAAAAATGGAAGTGCAAATGCAATTTTAAAAAACCAGATAAATAAGCTTTTGTAGGTAACTGAATCTTGAACATAAACAATTTTGTATGCAGTGGAGACACTTAATATCATGATAACATCTTGTTTGTTCTTGAAATACTCACTTTCAATGGAAAAATAGAGGCCGCATAAAGGAAGATGTAAAAACCTACAAGAAAAGAATGACTGGAAACAGAATACTGAAAGAGAGAGAGAAGAACCTGAATTCCATAAGATAAATGCACTGCAAAGACAGCAGGCTGCTTTAATGGCTTTTCTTCTTTCTGAGCTCAGATTCTTCTCATTAAATCAGATTCTAATCCATCCTGGTGGATGATCTTATTACTGTTTTTTTTCCCCTGCTTGTTTATATGGCTGAAATTTTATGGTATTTTCTGATTGCTGTATGCTGCTCAGAGTCTGCCAGAACACAGCGGCACAGAAATGAGAGGAGAGGAGAAGACAGGAGAAAAGAGGAGAGGAGAGGGGACGGGAGGGGAGAGAAGGGGAAGGGGAAGGGCAAGGGCAAGGGGAGGGGAAGGAAAAGACATTTTGATAGAATTCACATATGTGTAACATAAATACATATTAAATATCTAAATAAATGTAGTAAGGTAAAATTATTTATGATGTAAAAACTCAGAGGTTGGGTTGAATCTCTTGAACTTGAGTATTATTATGTCAAGAAAGTAGCAAAAGATGGATGGGTAAGAAATGAAAGTATGTTTCCGAAATGAAGCTTCTTTTACTCTAGAAGTAGCAATAGTCATGGTAATCTACCATGCAATCAATCTTTCCTTCCTATGTTTAAGATCAATTTTATACGACGAAATATTTATCAGGGAAGTAAGATAGAATATGGAAAAGGTTAAACCCTTTATAGTTAATGCCAGATCCCAATATATTTTTCCACATTCATACTCAAAAAAGCACTGGCAGATCAATCATTAACTGTTGATACTGCATCTATTTTTTCCCTTTGGTAATTAATTTCCAACCCAAAATTCTACAATTCCTAATCTATCATCAAATGCTCACATTCAGTATGAGCATTAGTTATTTTTTTCCTAAGCGTGAACCAGAATCCCCTATAAAATGTGCTCAGTCTTAGGCTTTGAAAGAAGCAGATCAAATAAAAATAAATTACTGATACATTTACAGCAGGAAATGTACCTCCA
Organism: Ahaetulla prasina; assembly: GCF_028640845.1. Classification (NCBI taxonomy): domain Eukaryota; kingdom Metazoa; phylum Chordata; class Lepidosauria; order Squamata; family Colubridae; genus Ahaetulla; species Ahaetulla prasina. The sequence goes on along the minus strand of NC_080539.1, from coordinate 115,365,694 downwards.
CAAATACTTCAGAATAAAGGTTGTCCTTTCTGTAGCTAAGAAAATATTATAGCATACAGTAAATGAAAGCAAAGGCAAGTTATATGCAGAAAATACTGAAACTGTAGGCTTTCAGAGTATCACTAACCTTTTTATCCTTTTGCTCATCCAAAGGATCTGATACATCTAGTTTTGATCACGAATATTCAAGGCAAAATTTATGTCTGCCGGTCTTCAATGCTTAAAAGTCTTCAGCATTTATGTAAAGGACCAGTGATGTGTTAAAAAGGTGTCCAGAAATAGAAAATATACATAGACACTTCTTCTCAATTGTGTTCTGACTTCTTAAGGCTGTAGAAAAGAAGAAAAAGGTAATTCTGAGTAATGCAATTACATACATCCAGATAAATAATGACCGTACATCTGAATTACGGATATAGTAAATGCTCTGATTTAGCATCCAATTGTGATGCTAAACAATCTTGAAAAGAATCATTAATGATACTATATTAGTGATTTTACATTGAGAAACACATTGAGTGTTTCTACAAGTAAACCCTCCACCATGACATGAACATGCTTAAATAGAGAAAGTTATGTTTTGGGGGAGCAGGGGTTTGAAAGAAAATATTCAATTTATGATGACATTCAACCCACATTCAATTAGTAACTCTGTAAAATTTTACTGTTACTATTTTTGTACTGATGTTTTAAGTGAATGCAGAAGGTTTATTACATTTAGGATTATTAAATCCAAATTGGATACAAGTATTAAATATATGGCTAAAATGTCTCTGAATCAGTGTTCAGAAGTATAGGACTTAAGATCAATCCACGGTAGAAGTTCAGACTCAGTGGCCTTTGCAGAGAGTGTCAAAACAAGCAAGATGGCAATCCTAGCATCTTAATGAAGACCTGTTTCTTTATATATTGCATGTGCATAACATTGGCACATGTACTAAAGGGTGGAGTTTATGATCTTTCTTGTTTTGATGCCTTCATTGATACTACTGCTCCAACAATGAAACTATGATGCCAATACCGAGATTACGGGTATCCTTAAATGGTGGTTTCAAGGTTTGTTTGTTTTTTTTCAAAAGAGAAGAAGCAGAAGAAGGTCATCTGTAGGTAACAGAGTCATTGTCAGATATTACTGCAACATTTCCACTATTCCCACCACCATTTCCACTACCATATCCTACCCTAGGTACACCTCTATCTAATTTCTCCATCCTGTGATGATTATACAAATCTTGATCACATTAGTTGCCTTTTTGGTCATCTAGATACATGATGACTACTTCAGCTTCAACCACAACAATACACCAGCACACAATAGATACAAACTTAAAGTGAACCCCTCCAAACTCAACTGTAGAAAATATGACTTCAGCAACAGAATGGTCAATGCCTGGAATGCACTACCTGACTCTGTGGTTTCATCCCCAAACCCCCAAAGTTTTAACCTTAGACTGGCCTCACCCCATTCCTAAGAGTTCTGTAAGGGGTGTGCATAAGAGCACCAGCGTGCCTACCATCCCTGTCCTAATGTTCCCCTTAATTGTATTCATTTTATGTATTCAATTTCATGCTTATACTTATATATATATTATCTAATACGTGCTCAACAAAATAAATAAATAAAAATAAATAAATAAAATGTTTCTCTAGAATCTAGACCTTTCTCATAAAGCAAACATTCAAACCCTCTGATCACTTATGTTATCCTTTTCTATGCTTTTGGAGTTGTACTATTTCTTCCCACATGGGGTGATCCATGCAATAATTTTCCAGATTTCAAAGATTTCAGTAAAGGCATTGCAAAGTTTGCAGTTTTATTTTCAATCCCTTTCATAGTATTTGTATTTTTCAAAGCTGTGGCACATTGGATTGGTACATCCATAGACTTATCCATCAGAAGCTCAAGAAATACATTCAGTTGACCATTCATCATTATCCTTCTCATCTTTTCTACTATCTTCTCTTATTGGTACCATTATTATGATTATGTTACTTTGTTGTTTGTATGTACACTGAGAGTTTATGCACCAGAGACAAATTTCTTATGTGTATAATCACACTTGTCCAAATAAAGCTATTCTGTTCTGTTCTGTTCTGTTCTGTTCAGAATTCTTCACAATCTTTTTTACCATGTGAATGATCTGGTATCATCTGCAAATTCAGCCTGCTTTCTACTTAGCACTAGATCCAGATAATTTATTAATAAACTGAAAAAGCACAAATTAAGAAGTGAAAAAGCACTAGCCCTAACTAAGATCCTTTAGGGAGCTCTTACTTTTTTCCATTGATTTTTCTCAATGGAAAATCTCTATTGCTAATTAATCTCCTAACTTTCCTCCCCAGAAGATCAGCAAGGCAAATCTTACTTTCATGGAATCCATGCAGATTTTCCTTTAGCAAGGTTATATCTCTACATGCATATTTGATTATTGTTTCTATCAATTTCTCCATAATATACATTAAACTGAACGCACTATAATTTCTTAGATTCCCTTAAAGGTAAAGGTTCCCCTCGCACATATGTGCTAGTCATTCCCGACTCTAGGGGGCGGTGCTCCTCTCCATTTCAAAGTCAAAGACCCAGCGCTGTCCAAAGACGTCTCTGTGGTTGTGTGGCTGGCATGACTAAACACCAAATGCACATGGAATGCTGTTACCTTCCCACCAAAGGTGGCCCCTATTTTTCTACTTGCTTTTGAACTGCTAGGTTGGCAGAAGCTGGGACAAGTAATGGGAGCTCACCCCGTTATGCGGCACTAGATTTGAACAGCTGAACTGCCGATGTTTTGATCAAAAAAACTCAGCATCTTGGCCACTGAGCCACCACGTCCCTCAGATTCCCTTAAGTGCCTTTTAAAAATTGGGGTTTTATTGAATATTTGTCTTCTAGCACTGACCCTTATTTGTGAGATAACTTTTTGCTAGGGGAAATGCAACCAGAGCTCTACAATTTGTTTCACAGATGTCATAGAACAATATTTCCCAACCTTTGAAACTTCCAAAATATGTGGAAATTAATTCCCAGGGTCCCCAGCTAGCATGCTGTTGCTGAGAACTGTGTAGGTTGAAGTACACACATCTGGAAGTTGATTTGATTGGGAATCACTGTTCTAGAATGTCTTTTTATTTTGGGTTGTCTTTACTTGTTCTGACTCCTCCCCTGAGAAATGCTTATACTGTACCTAATGCATGCTTAGGTACCTTATAATTTTTGTAATTAAAGTGAGGCACAAATAATTCATTTTTTTTCCTCTCTCTCTCTCTGCTGTCCCTATAGTCTTTCTCAACAATGCTATGATGAATAAAGGCAGACAGAGCCTGCTTTGGAGTTTCTCTATTGGAGTTTTTCTATTCCCCCTCCCAAATGTTATTTCCCCTGACATTTTTTTCCCGAATGCCATCACTCTGCTTAACAACTAATTCCCACAACACTGTCAAATAATTTACTAAGACTGTATTACTATTCTTCTTCTTTTCCTTGCTCCCACTTATTACTATAACCATGTTGCTTGTATCTTTCAATTATATTGTTTTTATTTGTTTCCTAGTACGATTTGATAGCTTATTAGCAACCTTGACTATCACTAAGTGTTGTATCTTTTTATTCTTGATGAATGTATTTTATTCTCCTTATGTACACTGAGAGCATATACACCAAAGACAAATTCCTTGTGTGTCCAATCACACTTGGCCAATAAAAAATTCTATTCTATTCTATTCTACAGAAACTATTAGTAGCAGATAGCATCCAGGTCTGCTAAAGTAACTACGTAGTTCTTATTTTTGAAACTTCTGAAAAATTGCACAATCTTTTCAATTTGTCTCAGATTCTAGGAATATCTTTCAACTCAGCAACATCCTTCTGGTACCCATGCATTTGAAATGCCAAACTAGGAACCAGGGAGGGAAGTAATTAAGGGATAAGCAGCTTTCCTTTTCTAAATGCTTCATTTCATTGCTTTCAGAGCTTGACTACAGAAATTTAGTTTAGTTTCTCTTCCCTTTAGTTTAAAAAAGGGGATGGTGATTAGGTGAAAATAAGTGGCTGCTGAAATACAAGCTCATTTTTTTTAAAAAAAGTATGCTTTTCCATTTGCATTTATCATCCTCTCGTCTGAAAAGGCTGTCGTTACATTTAAAATACTATCTGTGCTTTACGAAAGAGGCTTTTCTTAAATGTTTCCTTCCAGAGAAATCTTGAATTTAGTATTTAAGAGGCAAACTAAGTTAAATTAAAAGTAGATGGATTTAAGAAAAAAACAACCCCCCCCACCTCTTCTTAAGAATATTTTTAGCTCACACTACATAAATAACTACTGCTACATTAGGATAATTCAGTCAAAACTGTCCACCTTAATAAGAAAATCTCTACATAATTGAGGAGTGTAAAACTCTGATCTTGTGGAATGGAGGTAATGAATGCATGTGAGGAAATAAATGAAGAGGCTAAAACGTACGTCAGAAAAGTGTGAGCCACTATCATCTAGGTTGTTGCAAGAGTATATGAAAGTTAGAATCTATAGTTTGATGATTGCTGTGTGTTTACACTCCAGTGAATGTTAATAAGGTTTGAGGAAAATGATGCAACATTTTGAATGAATGCGATCCAAGGGGAAAACTGTTCCGATAGATGACATGAAGGCTGGGTAGGAATGGGATGAGAGAGGAGGGAGGGAGGGAGGGAGGGAGAGAGATGAAACAAGAGGGAAGGAGAATTGTGATTGGTGGATATCAGCTCAAAAACCGGTCTCTTTTGTTTTGACTGCCTGTACACAGAAAATAAAGAATAAAAAGCATGTTTGATTGTTTATGATAAACGAATACAAGAATTAGTGAATGATATAGAAGTAATGAGTGGTACTAAATGTGAGATACACCTTTTTTTTTTTTACAATACGTCTTTAGAAAAATGAAAATGAGGAAACCTCAGAGGGAACATTTTGTAATTGAATGATAGTGACATGATAAGGAATAAAATTGAAACAAATGCTACAAAGATTAGCCTCCTTTCCTCAAAAAAAAAAAAGAATGAAAAGAAAATAATAAATTTATTTCCATCGTGCCTGGTTCTTCAGATTTTAGGCAGATAAATGCTGTGACATTGTCGATACATGCTAAGGCTGAAAGTGTAGACAGAGTAACTGGAGAAATATTAAAATATGGAGGAGTTGCATGGCCATTCCACAGCCAACTTTGGAATGGCCAGGCAGCTTGTTCAACACATATATGAAGACAGTATCTGTGCTGGGTGATTGGAAGAATGCTTCTATTCCCTATAGAATAGAAAAGATAGCAAGAATGCAAAAACTACAGAGGATCAAGTTTATTATGCATGCCAGAGTATATGTCTGGCAGAATTCTGGTTGGAAGTCAGACAAAGAATGTTTGGGAATTACAGTATGATTTTATACTGGTGGGAAGTGTGAAGTCAAACACTTTGCTCATCACTGATTATTGAAAAAATTATGGATGTGAGAAAGTTGATTGAACATTGCTTCTCCCTGAAAGCCTTTGCCTGTCCTATACAGAAACACCATTGAGCTACCTGAGTTCAGGTCTCATTTACAGAATGGACAGGAGGTATAGCACCATCAGATTTGTGGGGTTTTCAATAAAATAGCTTTAGCCTTCCTTAGTAATTGATTTCCTGGTCTCGTCTGGTTTACCTACTTATTCAGTCACTTTTGTGTATTTTTCTCTTTACAGGGCACTGAAAGGACTAGTTCAGAGAATTGGATTTCCTCTTTTCTAAAAATGGTAGTTTATTCTAAATTTCACTAATAGTTCCCAAGGATTGTTAATTACTATTCTACTGCTGAAATGCCCTTACCCCATTGGATGCTATTTCCTCAATCATTAATACTTTGTCCTTCATTTCCCTTTCCTATTAACTATTTCCATTGTGTCTTTCTTCCATAAAATCCAATCCCTTTTTCTGAATCATTTTCACTCTGGGTTGTAAAGATTCACAGTTCATGGCATCTCTGGAATCTTAATTGACTACATATTAAAGTAAACATCTCACTAATTTGAGAACACAGTACTAATTATATTTAGGTATTTATAAAGAGAAAATAGTTAATGAGCATAGCTAGCAGTACAGTTATAGGTCCCTGCCCCAGTCTTTTGAAGAAGGAAGTAACTAATAAAAGCATTTTTCTCCTAGTGCATGCATAGTCTTTGTGCGTTTGATAAGGCAGAGACAGAAATAGTTTTTTAAAAATTCCAATATTCTGATTCAGAAATAATTCTGTAAGTAGTAGGTATCATAAAACAAATTGCTACAATGGCTTTTTAAAAAAAATCCTGAATAAATACATTATTTGTAAATTTATGGTTTAATACATCAACAGAAAGAAGAACTGTGTTTTTATATAATAATTATTTAGCTTTGGTGAGACAACATTTATTATCAATTCTAATGTGCTAAATTATAATTATGAAATCAGTAACTTAATTGGCATCTAGTGTGATGAAAACACGCTGAACCAAAGTTATGATTGGAACGCAAGCACCTAGCTCTTTCAAAATTTAGCCTTACTCTCAAATATTAAATCAAGAGACAGCTAGCTGCTAAGATACAGAAGAAGTTCTAATCTGCAATTATATTCATAGCTACATAGAGAACCAGTTGTTCATCCTGATAAAAACAGAGAAGTGGGTGGGTGGGGGTGATGAGAGAGATGACAGAGATTCTAAGTCATATAAACCACATGCTAGACAATAGAAATATAGGTACAGTCTATTAAAAAAATACATTGCTTGATGTCCATACATAAAATTAAAGCAGGTGAAAGCTCCTACAAATATATACGAAATAACTGAGTAGGGATATTGTTTATTGGCAAATAAATAGGAAGAAATACTCTCATCTTGTCAGTTTTATGGCATCCAATCTAGATCCTAATATTAGATGACTTGTTGCTTTGGGCATTAACAGAAAAAATAGAACAAGATTTCATATGGGAAGATGATTAGCTCTTTCATAAGGACTTTAAAAAAAGAAACGGCAAGTTGCTCAAAGTTAATAGATTATTGCACTGTAAGAAGTGTGTGGCTTGATGTGTGTGTTAAAAATGAAGTAATTACTCTAGGATAAGCATACATATGCTAGGTTATGTTGTTGGATGAAAAGTTATTCAACATGAAAAAAGCTTCATCAATCAAAAACAAGAGTGTATACATTTACCAAACACATATCAGTGCTAGTATAGTTTTTAATGTGTTTTTAAGGTGCTTTTATATATATATATTAGACCTACTGTATGCCACCCAGAGTCTTCTTGGAGTTGGTTTGGCCTGAATAAATCCAACAAATAAACAAACAAACATGCACAGACACACTATGCTGAAAGATAAATGTATTATGTCTTAAGTGTCTATAGCATTTTATGCCTAATCAGAGGCAATTCAGTCTGGACTATTTTAAAAAATGAAAAAGGTATAAATATAATTTAAAGGAATAAAGAAATAAATATTGCAGTCTTCACATCAAACATCTATCAGGGTGGATGAGAGACAAGTAATTTCTATATAGCAGACTGTCCTTGTATTCAGCTTCTGGGTTTTTATACTAGGTGGAGTCAAAAAGACTGCACTGGGAATTCCTAAGGATCAGCAGCCTTACAGTGGCATCATAAATGTTGGCTCTTCCCATCCACGTTCTCAAATTGGTTAATATCCAGTCTATGAAATTATCTGTGCTTTCATAGCTAGCCTGTCAAATCTGTCCTGATTAGCTGACCGGCCAAAAAAACCTCTCCAACTTGCTTCAATTTCCTTCTCTGAAATAATTCTATCATATGATTAAATTTGTCACAGTACAGTTGTACATTTCAATTATATTCTCCACCCCAGACAAGACCACTGAAAAAAAGAATATCATGGAAAAAGAAACATTTCAAGGATGCGATATGGAGCCATGTGATATCATAAGAGGTTGACCAGATGAATTCTAAAGAATATGGTTAGCTATCTCTGTTTCTATGAAGTTTGATGTAGTAACATCAGCTCTCAAAGAGAGGTGTGCCTTCTTTGGGGGTACCTTCAAGTCATTGTTGACTCTTGGAATCTGCACAGGTTAATTCAAGAAAATGCAGTTTTCTTGGGAAGATTTCAGAAGTAGTTTGCTATTGCTTCTTTCCTAGGGATGAGAGTGAACAATTGACCTGATATGGCTCGCCTGGAACAATAATTCACTGTGTCCTGGTTTATAGCCTGGTGCCTTAACTACTACCCCTAACTGGCTCTTCATCTGATACCATTTGGTTAACATTTTGACTTTTTTCCCTAATTCTGGTAAGTATTGCAGGCTTAAAATAGCTGCTTTGAATGTTTTGTGAATGTTTCAGGTTTTATCCCATGCTGGAAAAACAACAACAACAATCTGTTTGTTCCAAACTTTGTTCAACATTTTTTCAAGTGTTTTGACATTCATTCCACAATCTGCTTATGGCATTCTTTTTTTTAAATCCATCCGAACCATGCAGCCAATGAAAAATAAACAGTGCTACCATATTTATTGCCATTGACTACAATTAAGTGGAATAATGGAATCAGATGCAAAAATTTTGAACTGTGCAATCCTATGTATTACTGATGACGTTATTCTATTCAGCTTTCAGATAGGCAATGCAAATATTGTGTTCTGTAAGGTGAAAAGGAAAATTAGCCAATTCAAAAATAAAAAAGGCCTATGCAATGCTTTCCTTGCAATTCAACCCTGTGGCCACTTTTGTAGTGTGAAACAATTATTTCACGGCTAGTTCTATTGTTTGCTTTGATAATTTGTACAGGCTTTTAAAAAAACAACCCCATGTAAAATTTACCTAGAGTGTGGATGGTATATAGTGCTAGTACTGACATGCAATGGATGCACTTTTTTAAAGCCCCAGGACAAAAGCAAAGGGAACAAGAAACTTCTTTCACATTCCCTTTTCTCCTACAACAAATCAGTTCAGCTTTTTCTTTTTTTCCAGAGCAGAGAATTTTCAACTTTTATTCTGTCAGAATACAGAACACTCATGGAGTTTTGACTTTTCTCTCTCCAGAGAACTCTTAGGACATTCAACAAATAAACCAAATTGAGCTGCTTTATTTCAAATTCCAAACCCCCTCCCCACAGTTTTTCTATTTCATGTTCAACCATTTGTTGTTAGTTGCGAAGTCGTGTCCAGCCCATTGTGACCCCATGGAAACATTCCTCCAGGTCTTCTTATCCTCTACCATCCTCTGGAGTCCATTTAAGCTCACACCTACTGTTTCACTGACTCCATCCAGCCACCTCGTTCTCTGTCGTCCCTTTCTTCTTTTGCCCTCAATGTTTCCCAGCATTAGACTCTTCTCCAGTGAGTCCTTCCTTCTCATTAGGTGGCCAAAGTATTTCAGTTTCATCTTCAGGATCTGGCCTTCTAAAGAGCAGTCAGGGTTGATCTTCTCTAGGACTGACCGGATTGTTCGCCTTGCAATCCAAGGGACTCGCAGGAGTCTTCTCCAGCACCAGAGTTCAAAGGACTCAATTCTTTGGCACTCAGCCTTTCTTATGGTCCAACTTTCACAGCCATACATTGCAACTGGGAAAACCATAGCCTTGACTATACGCACTTTTGTTGGCAGCGTGATGTCTCTGCTTTTTAGTACGCTGTCTAGATTTGCTTTCTTCCCCAGGAGCAAGCGTCTTTTAATTTCTTGGCTGCAGTCCCCATCTGCAGTGATCTTGGAACCCAGGAAAATAAAATCTATCACTACCTCCATTTCTTCCCCATCTATCTGCCAGGAATTGAGAGGGCCAGATGCCATGATCTTAGTTTTCTTAATGTTGAGTTTCAAGCCAACTTTTGCATTCTTCTCCTTCACCTGCATCAAGAGGCTCTTTAGTTCCTCTTTGTTTTCTGCCATTAGAGTGGTATCATCTGCATATCTGAGGTTGTTGATATTTTTCCCGGCAATCTTAATTCCAACTTTTGATTCATCTAGCCCCGCCTTTTTCATGATGTGCTCTGCATATAAGTTAAATAGGCAGAGCGATAGTATACAGCCTTGCTGGACTCCATGCTCAACCACAGTGAGCTGCTTATACATATGGGAAAAAGAGATAGAAGAAAAACTTTGGGTGATCTAGATATGAGTTTGTGGTTATACTGTAGTAAAATGACATAATATGGATAATGGGGCTTTCTAGAGGCTGAAATTATACTGTTTTCTTTCATATTTATATGAACATCATGTGCAGTTAAAATGCAAGTTTCTTTTTCAAATAGATATTCATAGTGAGTTCCAGTTTGACCCAACCATAAAAGGAAGAGCCATTTCTACTCCTGAATGAAGGAAAAGGAAGGAGATCAAATAAAAGACCACACAAATATAGGTATTAATTTTTCCCCATAGATCCCAATGAATGCTAATGTAAAAGTCAATCTGGTGGCAAAAAAAAATCCTTTTAAGGAGTTTTTCTTTCCCCTTCACAAAATTCAATTTACTTTTTAAAAAGAACCATGCCATTGGAGTTTTTTGAGCATTTTAAAATTTTTTAAAGAAACATACCTCATAGCCTCACGAGGACTCTCTACAGAAGCTGCTTCATCTTCATAGCATTTTCTAGGATGGTTGTATGACTGCAACATTGCAGAATGCAACATTTTCTGACATCTCTTATGAATTCTTCACTGCCTCCTTTTTAATTTGAAAGAGCTGCTCCAATTTTATTTCACATTATTTCATCATCTTGCCTCAGAAATACCAATTATCTTGTTTGTTAAGACAGGAACTGAAGCAGATTACTCATTCATTTTCTAAATATCGCTTTCCCAGGATTCTTTGAGTTCCTTATTTTTGTCCCCAGTTGCTTCATTATATTTTATAAAACATTTTCAGGTCTTTTATGTTTTTAAAGAATTCATTATAAAATGTGTTGCTTTGAGGTCAGAGACTTAGCAATTTTGAAGTAATAATTACTACCAATATATATCACAATTATTTTCTTATACCGGTTAGCTATCTTATTTGTGATAGAGGTCTGGATCAAACCTATAAACCTGAAGGAAGGGATGTTTCTAAACTGTTTGTTACATTTCTGAATTATTAGATAATTGTACCATTGAAAGATAATTGAATGTTTATTTAAAAGGAACAATAAAAAGGTAGGGGAATTACACTATATGTTAAACGTATCCAATCCGTCTCAAAAATCCATGTGAATGAACATGGCAATATTAGAGACAACATCTAAATGAAAACAAGTACAGAGACAAATAATAGCAAAAGCGTTGTTGGGGGTTACTATTTCCTGCTTAGTCAAGAAGCAAATGCACATAACTTCGAAAAGCAAGTGAATATTTTTTTTCAAAGTATATGAAGCAATAACGATGGATGATTTTAATTATATCAACATCTGTTGGGGGGAAAAAAACTCTGCCTCAGAATAGATTGAGATTAGTGAAGGAAGCAAAAATAACAATAAGTCTTCCAAAAAATATGTTTTTAAAAATAAAATAAAATAAAATAAAACAGTTGAAAAACCACTGCCCATGGCAAGATATTAATAAGGCAAAGTGTCTTAGCTCCTATTTGGGTCCAATCATTTTCAACCAAAAATACGTTTGTATCCAAAAACTATGAAAAGGTAAGCTTGAAATCTGAGACTAACAAAAACTCAAAGAGGAAATATATATTTATTCTAAACCAGTTTAAATGAATTGTCCTTTGAATTGTTTATGGTTTGGCTAAACTTTTATGTTTTAACTTTGAGAAATGATATTGGAAAAGAATTGTCAAATTGTCAAAAATGGATGGGATGGGTAGGATCAAAGGAACTAATAACTGACACTGATATCTGTGAACTATAAAGCACGGATCTTTTTTTTTTTTTTTACATTTATACCCCGCCCTTCTCCGAAGACTCAGGGCGGCTTACAGTGTATAAGGCAATAGTCTCATTCTATTTGTATATTTTTACAAAGTCAACTTATTGCCCCCCAACAATCTGGGTCCTCATTTTACCTACCTTATAAAGGATGGAAGGCTGAGTCAACCTTGGGCCGGGCTTGAACCTGCAGTAATTGCAGGCTACTGTGTTCTAATAACAGGCTCTAACAGCCTGAGCTATTCCGGCCCTTAAGTCACTATCACTATCGACATGGATGAAGAGGTGTCATTAACAAAGAATGCTTATTTGGTTGATGACATAAAACTGGCTGAAACTCTAAAGCAGGGAAATAAAATTTGAAGTGAAAGAGGAAGGATAGGGTAGGGTAGGGTAGGATAGAATCAATTACAAAAAACTTCTTTTAAGTCGTAATGGTTGGTTGCAAACTGAATAAGACAGCAGCAGGATGTGGCTCCAAAAAAAGACAAACACAATTTTGCACCAATGAAAAATAATTTCAAATCATTCTGCTTTAGATTATTCTGAATACTAAGAAGAATGGAGAGAAATTGAAAGAGGTTTGGAAAAGGGCAAAAAAGATGAACGACTGACTAAATTATTCTGAATATTCCTAGAGAATTCATAGGAAAAAAGCTAGAAGTTCAAAAGGACTGTTCAAAAATCTGAAGATACGTGACACAAAAGACAGATGTCCTATCATTCCACAGTGTATCACATGGAATAATGGTTTTAAGTCACAGAAGGCATATTGTTATTAAATGTTGGGTAAAATGTAGCAGCAAGAACAGACAGCATTTTACTGGAAGATGCTTTAATCTGAATTTCTGCACTGAGCAGGGGTTAGCGTGCTTTCCACACTAAAATTCCTTATTGTATCTGGTCTTAGTTAACTGTATTGACTACAGAGAGAACAAAACTACATATATTTACATCTTTAAAACATGATCACTGTTTTTTAGATTGCTGAGATCATTTGTTTTCTGTTCTGAACTGAAGTAAATTATGATTACATTGCTATTGTTAAGTGGAATGCTAATCAGGTGCCCCACAATTAAAATTAGATTTCTCCAATCTAATAAAGTAGAAAAGAGAGAGAAAAGATTTACTATAAGGAAGCATACCTCAAGCAAGTAATAGTACTTTTGTTAAATAAGATAAAAGTGGCCAGCTTTGATCTAGAGATTACATTTTCAAGTGATAATGAGGTTTATTACTGTCTTGTTCTTTTACTCAGGAAGGGCTTGAAGTAAGAAAGGAGGCAGAGAAATGGATTAAACTATGGGGAATTTAACAAAAAAAAACCCCCATCAAACAATATTTTTATAATGAAATGAAAAGGCAACTTAGAAGACAGTCAAATACTGTCTGTCTGGGCCTTCACTAATTAAAATAAATGTTTATTGCTGTAGGCTATAGTTAATTTATTTCCAGTTATACATTCCAAATTAAATATACTGTAAATAGTGAAAGATTGAAAACCATACTATGCTATCTCTTTTCTGCTGTGCTGAACATAAGACAGAACTACCTGTCTCAGATTCCATTGTTGGCTCATCTAAACGTTATGGAAGTTTCAAAGAGTGAATAGTGTTAGACAGAGAGCAATTTGTAAATGAATATTTATATGAAGGGAAAATAATAATTAACACAACCCTGTATTAATGGATAGGTGTGTGTGTGGGGGGGAGAGTGTGTCATTTCTCTTCCATTCTGTAACTGTGATTAGAAAGTTAAAGGAAAGAAATGGAAAAAGTAGCACAAAGCTAATCTTCTGTAAGAAGCATTTTCCTGGCACGAAAAGACATTTCCCACACTATGGTCTAATTCTACACCTCACTGAATTATTCTGTCAAGCATTGCAAATAGCTTTGTTTTTATTTCCCTGCATTGCATGGTAGTGTATCAACAATATCAGCAAATCAGATTAATGGTCTAAGAGGCAAACACAAAAGAGAGAGAGAGAGACCAGTGAGTAATGTTTGAGTTTAGAGATGCCATTTAAAATTTAAATTAATTGAAAAGCAAATTAGCAAACAATCCAAGATGCAAACTTCAAGCTTGGCCCAATAGAGATAAGACTGGGAAAACATCTTTTCCCCTCTGGATTTCAGAAAAGATATTTCTAATTAAATCAATGCTGCTTCTATTAAATTCAGAGCTGTCTATTTACAACATAATATAGCAACCTCACAACAAGATAAACATGTTGTGGCATCACTTTCATACATTCAGTCAGTGATATAGGTTACATGTATTTTGCATTCTTAGGTTTAATTATTAGACATCTGGAAATGATATTATTTCCCAAAGAAGCAACGGGGATAGAGTGATAGATGATAGATAGATAGATAGATAGATAGATAGATAGATAGATAGATAGATAGATAGATAGATAGATAGATAGATAGATAGATAGATGAGATTCAGCTGGTTCTGTCTGATTTGGGCGAATTGGTAGTGACGACTGCAAGAGGCTCCGCCCACCCACCCGGATGTAATGCGTGAGCAAAAAGCTTGTGTGGAAGGCCATGGGCATGCACAGAGGAGGCGCTTGCGCACACTCACATTTGCGAATCGGTAGGGAAGGTAAGGTAAGTGAATCCCACCTCTGGATGGATAGGATAGGATAGGATAGGATAGGATAGGATAGGATAGGATAGGATAGGATAGGATAGGATAGGATAGGATAGGATAAGACAGGACAGGACAGGACAGGACAGGACAGGACAAGACAAGATAGATAGATAGATAGGTAGGTAGGTAGGTAGGTAGGTAGGTAGGTAGGTAGGTAGGCAGGCAGGCAGGCAGGCAGGCAGGCAGGCAGGCAGGCAGGCAGGCAGACAGACACACACACACACACAGACACACACACAGACACACAGACACACATAGACAGACAGATTCCATGTTGTAATATTGTACACTATATTTTACTCTCCCTGAATTTTGCTTTAAACCATCCAATAGTTGACATTTTTAAAGAAGACAATATATGCGTTTTTAAAACAGCTGAATTTCAGCAATTATATTCCCAAAATAACATTTGATTGTATAATTGAAAATTAAATGTTAATTGAAATGTGTAATTGAAATTGATACATTAATTAAATAATTATTTCATTTAGTAATGATACAAGTACCTTATTGTAGAAATGACACCTTATTGTTTTTAACTAGTAGAGGCCAATAGACATCATATTCACTTTTCTTCCAAATCTAAACTTTACAGTTTCATACGTCTGATTTAACTTTGGAATTTAACTGTGATTATGACTTTCACTTCATTGTCATGAAGAAGGAAGTTAGCTTGAAATTTTAATTGCAAGTGAAATGTTTTCATGTACTGAATTGTGATATTGTCCAACCTCAATGTTATTTAAATATTTAATAAATACAGGCAAAAAGAAAATGTACAACATAATTGAAAATAGCATTAAGGTTTTTGTTGATCTCACAGAGCTATAGTAACAAGTCAAAAGATATGGACAAAATATCTTCTATTATAAAATACAATGTGACTAGAGTTATCAATAGATTAATAAATGCTATAATAAAAGGGAAGAAATGCACATGTTGCATGCTTCTACATCAATGAAAATCTCAAACACTGGCAACTGCCATTTTTGTCATGAAAAAAATTAAATTAATAATCAGTTTCAGAAATAACTTTTAATGTTTATTACAAAAGATATATGTGTGTGTGTGTGTGTGTGTGTGTGTGTGTGTGTGTTTTCATAGGTTTTACACGGGAAAAGACCCGAACATACCAAAACTTGCACATATATATATATATAATTTTTTGGAGTTGTTAATATTAGATGAATCACACCCTACTGACAATTTACTATATAATAACTTAATTCCATATAGTATCAGTATGCTCTCAATACATTCATCCTTGAAATTCTTTAATATAAATCCACATTGTAAAGATTCATTTTAATTAACATGCAGACAACAGCCTTCAAAAAAGTCATTAAATACTACATGATTTTGCTTTAAAATGTATTTTTCTTATCAAGCATTATATCTGCTGCATACAGCACAGTAAGCTTTAAAAGACAAATTATTTAATCTATTGTTCTTTTTGTAGGCTCAGAATAATTAGCAGCTCATTGTAAGGGTTTTGCAATCTTTTCTAGACATAATTACAAAAATCATTATTGAATGAATGAAGTTTGAGTCTAATGGCCTTCAACAAATTATACTTTTCACCTCAAGAGCAGTGAAAAAACAGGATGAGAGAATTCTTTTAAGAGAATTATCTTTGAGCTGAGAAAACAGAAATGCAAATATATAATCACATATGTATAACCATGGTACAATGGTTGGATATATGCTTTTATCATTACATAAAGAACAGTATCTAGAAAATGAATCCTTAAAAATAAGAATTCAGATTCTAAAAATGTATAGCATACCATATGGTATGCCTTCATTAAAGACATATGCTTCTGCATAATCTTTCCTTGTACTACAAGTTTAAAATGCTTGCTATTTAGGAATTCTCTTTCTCATAGTTTTAGACTTCACAGTTTCAAATAATGCTTTTCACAACAACTTGTATGTTGACTAGTCCTGAATATATAAAATAGTATCTAAGTGCATCACAGAAGATTCCAGCAGTGGGAGAACATTGTAAATTCAGTGTTTCATTTATATGGGCAACATTACTAAGGTTTCTTGATCTCTAGTGTTATCTCACAAGAGCTACAGATTACAGGGGTAATGATAAGGAAAATACCCTTCAAGGACATTTATATGTTTTGAATGTCTGATATTGTTGTGAATAGCAATAGCAACAACACTTAGACTTAAATACCGCTTCATAGTGCTTTTACAATATGCTTTTAGTTCCTCTCTAAGCGGTTTACAGTGTTTGTTTTTTGTTGTTGTTCTTTTTGTAAGCCCCTTGGCAACAAAATTTTAGTTTGGAAATTTGAAGCTCCTTGGGACAGAATTTAGAAATCACTCCTTATTCTCACTCTCAGGCATTTTAAGGCTTGTGAGATTCAGTTTTGGAATTAACCAAGGAGAGAAGCAACCTAGAACTAAGGAGAAATTTTCTAATGGTGAGAACAATTAACCAATGGAATAGCTTGCCTTCAGAAGTTGTGGCTGCTCCATCACTGGAAGCTTTCAAAAAAAGACTGGACAACCATTTGTCTGAAACAGCATAGAGTCTCCTGTTTGGGTTGGATTAGAAGAACTCCAAGGTACCTTCGAACTGTATTATTCTATGCTCTATGAAATATGTATCCAGTTAATGTCTATGGAAATGTTTTTAGATGAGGTGTGTGTGTGTGTGTGTGTGTGTATCTTAATATAATACATTAAGCATTAATTCTATACATTTATTGGTTTACATTAAACCAATATCTCCCTACTTGTAGAAATGAAAAAAAGCACTCCATGTTAAGGAAATATAGTGTTGGATTCACTTAATGGAAATATTTTAGAATCATAAAGTTAGAAGAGGATCAATTTTGGAATTCAATTAAGTATTCCTCCCCAGTGAAATAATGTACCCTAGTTAACACATTCAGTAAAAAAAAAAAGGAGCCAATCATTGCTATAGCTAACTATTTGGCTCTGACTGCTAAGAAATTTTCCCTAGCTTTCAATTAAAATCTGTCTTTCTGTAATTTAAATCCCTCACTGTGGAATGATATGGAATAGATCCTGGCCTGCTTATCTTTCTCTCTCTGGCTTTTTATAAAGTTAAACATTTCCTCTTCAAAGAATGTTGAGTCTTATTTCCTAATAACCTTTGTTGCTCTACTCTAAATTGTTCAAGTCTGTCTTTTTCCATAAGGGCTCAGAATAATACAAAATAAAATAAAAGCTATTATTTTATGAGATTTCATAATTATATTATTGATTCAGCTTACAGGTCCGTCTACAATGGCAATATGCTTCTTTTCACAGCCAGATCACACTGCTGACTCATAACAAGTTGGCAATCAGTTACTGATCCAAGATAATTTCATAAGTACTCTTGCCAAGTCAGGTATTCCCCATTACTTGCCTATTTTATTTCTATTTCCTAAATGCATAAATGCATAACTGTACTCTTCAGTATTATTTTCAGTACTTTCAGCTCTCTGATTTATTCCTTTTTTCTTTCATTTTCTTTCTTAAATTATATTAATTGCATTAGTTTTTAATCTTTTTAAAAAAGTTTTAATAACATTATATATTATATAATTTTATATCATCATAATAATATATTAATAATATATAATAATATAGGGACACAGTGGCTCAGGGGCTAGGACGTGGAGCTTGTCAATCAAAAGGTCGGCAGCTCAGCGGTTCGAATCCCTAGTGCTGCCATGTAACGGGGTGAGCTCCTTTTACTTGTCCCAGCTTCTGCCAACCTAGCAGTTTCGAAAGCACGTAAAAATGCAAGTAGAAAAAATAGGGACCACCTTTGGTGGGAAGGTAACAGCATTCCGTGCGCCTTTGGTATTGAGTCATGCCGGCCATATGACCATGGAGACATCTTTGGACAGCGCTGGCTCTTCAGCTTTGAAACGGAGATGAGCACCACCCCCTAGAGTCGGCAACGACTAGCACATATGTGTGAGGTAAACCTTTACCTTTAATAATATATACAAGTAATTACAATATATATGTATGTATGTATGTATGCGTTCCAAGTAACACCCCCACTGAAAGAAGACTTCAAGGCTAGAAGTTCCTCAAAGTTCCATTTTATTAAATATGTCATATTGGCACATCTGGGAAAGCCCAAATCTGAAAGCTTCCAGGTTTTCCCCACCCAAAAGAAAGTCCAAGTCCCTTCCCCTGTACCCACATGTCCATCACATGGTCCAATCAATGCACCATCCCAACTGGAGATGCCTCCCAGTCACGCCACTCCAGATACAGGGCAGAATGTCCTTGATTCTCAGAGAAAAAAATGTTATTATAGCTAGATATCTCCCCAACTCCATACAATCCCCCCTCCCAGTTTTCTACAGCACGAAATGTGACAGCCCTGAAGATCCCAAAGAAAAAATGGCTTCCAGGGCTGTGTCTGTCTGTCTGTCTGTCTATCTATCTTAATAATATTTTTAAAACTTTTTATAATATTATTAAAACTAATATAAACTAATATGATGTAAGGAAGAAAAAAGAAAAAGGAATAAATCAGAACTAAAAATGGAAGAAAAGAGTAAAAGAAAAAATATACAAAGAAATAGTTTTCAACATTCTTCACA
The DNA here is from genome assembly GCF_028640845.1 of Ahaetulla prasina. Classification (NCBI taxonomy): domain Eukaryota; kingdom Metazoa; phylum Chordata; class Lepidosauria; order Squamata; family Colubridae; genus Ahaetulla; species Ahaetulla prasina. The sequence continues at coordinate 115,346,584 of NC_080539.1, read as the reverse complement.
GTAATTATAAGTACAATTATATTTTAATCTCTCTCTCAAAGTTAGATCATTATTCTTTTATGTCTATCATCTATCCTGTCCAATAATCAAAGTTGTAAATCATAAGTTATTTTTAAAATTTTTACACAAAAAGTCTATAATGAGTTCCCAGTCATCAATAAATCTGTTGGCTTTTTTTACTAATCAAAGAAGTTAGTTTATCCATCTCAGCAAGATCTGTCAGTTTCACCAACCATTTTTCCATTGTGGGAGTATCTAATCTTTTCATTCACCTCAGAAATCATATATTGAAATAATCTTCCATTCTTTTTTTTAAACTGGTTATCCATCAGTCCTAAAGGGAGAGGGTCTAGCTTCAATTCAGCATTAAATATTTCATCCCATTTGTCTTAACCATCAAAATCCTTTTGCACTATATTTTTGTCCCATTCTAATGGGTATTTTCAACATACTTAATCAGCACTCATCCATGATTTCTTCAAAATTCTCAATAAAGCAATTGAGAAACAAAAGGGTCAAGGCTCAATCTTTGGCACTCTTGTCAATAACTCTGCCAGTTAAATGAAAAATGATTAATGAGTATTTTCTGACTTACGTTTTTTCAGCTATCTATGTAGCCTCTTAACTGTCATGCCATTTACTCCACATTTAAGTAATTTCCTGCTTATAATATTCCAGTCATGAAATTGATCCCAGACTCAGCATGCCTCCATTATACCTATTGTATTATAATTGCCTTCCTTAACTTATTTACCAGAAAAGTGAAAAAGCACAGTAACATTTTCAAATGCATATGTGATCCTTGATTGGTTGGTCTCTTCATTCCACTAGAGCCCTGTTGACCTCTCCAGGGTTTGGAGTGCTCACTTAACCCCTCTTGCCCTAAGAACACTATTCCTATGATATTCCTAATCTTGCATAGCTTCTTCTCTGGTAATATTGTACTAGTAACTAAAGACTGAGCGCCAAAGAATTGAGGCCTTTGAACTCTGGTGCTGGAGAAGACTCCTGTGAGTCCCTTGGACTGCAAGGCGAACAAACAAGTCAGTCCTAGAGGAGATCAACCCTGACTGCTCTTTAGAAGGCCAGATCCTGAAAATGAAACTGAAATACTTTGGCCACCTAATGAGAAGGAAGGACTCACTGGAGAAGAGCCTAATGCTGGGAAAGATTGACGGCAAAAGAAGAAAGGGATGACAAAGAATGAGTGGCTGGATGGAGTCAATGAAACAATAGGTGTGAGCTTAAATGGACTCCAGAGGATGGTAGAGGATAGGAAGGCCTGGAGGAACGTTTCCATGGGGTCGTGATGGATCGGACATGACTTCACAACTAACAACAACAAACTAGAGCGTATAAAACATTTGCTAGACCAATTCTTGAATACAGCTCATTTGTCTGGAACCCGTATTGCATATCGGACATAAATACAATGAAAGAGAATCCAGAGATATTTCACAGGAAGAGTCCTCCACTCCTCTGCTCACAATAAAATACCTTATGCCACCAGACTTGAAATTTTGGGCTTAGACTTAGAACTACGCAGTCTTTGGTCAGACCTAAGCATAGTACATAAAATTATCTACCACTAATTGGAAAAGGTACAAGACAAGGCTGTTTGTGTTGACCTTGGAAGTATTGAATAGAAATTTTAGAAAGGAAAGGGGAATAAAAGGCATGAAAATTCAGAAGGAAGAATACAAACTTCAAGCTTTTGCTGATGATTTGGTTTTTATTATTGAGAATCCTTTGGAATCTATAATTTGTTTGTTAGAAAGAATTGATGAATATGGGAAAGTGGCAGGCTTGAAAATTAATAGAGACAAAACGAAAATTTTGACAAAAAATATGTTGATGAAGCAAAAAAATGAGTTGATAGAATATTCTGGGATGCAGATTGCAAATAAAGTTAAATATTTGGGGATATATCTTACTCCAAGGTGTAGCACTTTTAAAAAAATAACTATGGTAAACTCAAACAGCAGATTGTGGCGGATTTGATTAAGTGGGAACATCTACAATTGTCTTTGTTGGGAAGACGATTAAGATGAATATATTACCTAGAATTCTGTATTTGTTTCAGACTATACCTATTAAATTGACCAAAGGGTACTTTGAGGAGCTGAATAAAGCGATGCTGAAGTATATTTGGCAAGGGAAAAAAGCAAGGATAAAAATAAAATTATTACAAGATAAGAGAGTTAGAGGCGGTTTTGGGCTACCCAATTGGGAACTATATTATCAAGCAGCGAATATGATGTGGATTAAAGAATGGATAACCCTAAAAAATAACAGAATATTAACTCTGGAAGCCATGATTTGTTGTTGGGATGGCACGCCTTTTTATGGTATGGACAAGCTAAATCACAGAAACGTTGTTATTAAATTGGGAAAAGATTAAGAAAAGTCACTTCTTAAAAATTCCAATGTGGGTTTCACCCATTGAGGCATTCTCTTACTCAATAACATTTAAAAAGGAACATATTGTTAGATATAATGAATTGTTGAATGAAAAGGGTGAGTTAAAATCCAAATTAGAATTAGAGGCAGAGGGTATAACAATGAATTGGTTTGCATACTTGCAAATACAATCCAGATATGATAATGATGTTAAAACCGAAGGCTTTTATAATAACCTAACGAGTTTTGATGAGATTTTAACAGGTTCAGATGACAACCTGATAAAGAAACTGTATGGATACTTACTAGAGGTTAAATTAGAGGAAGAACAGGTTAAAGAGACAATGATTGCTTGGGGGAGGAATTTTGGTCATGGGATAGATCTAGATGACTGGCAGAAATTGTGGATGTATAATTATAAAATGACGATGTCGACAGCATTTAAAGAGAATTTATATAAGATGTTTTACAGATGGCATCTTCCCCCGACAAGAATTGCTAGAATATCTAAGGACAAATCTGAAAAATTTTGGAAATGTCATCAGATACCTGGATCATATTACCACATGTGGTGAACATGCATTGAAGCTAAAAGATATTGGACTAAAATACACACGTGGCTGGAAAAAATGATTAAAAAGCATACTGACTTTAAGCCAGAAATCTTTCTGTTGGGAATTATACTGGAGATATATACTAGAGATATAAAATATTTGATTGTGAATATTACTATAGCAGCTAGGATTGCATTTGCAAAAAATTGGAAAAATGAAAAGTTACCTTTGCAAGATGAAATAATTAGAAAAATGTTGGAATGTGCAGAGATAAGTAAATTAACATTTGAAATTAGAGAACAAGAAGATAAACAATATTATAAAATATGGGATTTATTCTATCATTGGTTAAATGGAAAGATATGTTAGGAAAAATGAGTATAAGATATATGTATGGAAGAGATGATTATTTTGTGAATGCACAGGAAGATATGTTAACACCCTTACAGCACGTTGTAATGAAATTGATTTGATGAGGTTTTTTTATTTTATGTTTAAAAATAAATAATTTTTTTCAAAAACAAAATTATCTACCACATCCCATTCTTAAGAGGTCTGTAAGGAGTGTGCATAAGTACACCCACGTGCATACCGTCCCTGTCCTAATATTCCTTTTTACTTACTCTTTTCATGTATCCAAATTATGTTTATACTTTTACTTATTATCTTATATACGATTGACAAACAAACAAACAAACGAATAAATAAACAAATAAAATCATATCTGCAGGTGGGAAATCTTCTATCTGTGTAGGTCTTCATCCTTTATATGTCATTTGAATGAGCCTTACACTGATTGAACAAATTCCTCTGCAGCTATAGCACAAGCATTTAGACGTATGTACAACTTCACAGTGCTTTACAGCTCTCTCTAAGCGTTTACAGCTGTCTAAGGTTTACAGAACCAACATATTGCCCCCAACAATCTGGCTCCTCATTTTACCGACCTCAGAAGGATGGAAGGCTGAGTCAACCTTGAGCTGTTGAGAATCGAATTCCAAAACTGCAGGAAGCCAGAAGTCAGCATAAGTAGGTTACAGTGCTGCATTCTAACCACTACATCACCGTGCCTGGAAAAATGCTAAAATATTTCATCAAATAGTGTTTTCATTTTTGCATTTTATTTGAGTACATATGGTTTTATTCATATTTTATATTTTACTGTGTTTTATTATAAACTGCCCAGAGGGCTTTGGCTATTTGTAAGTTCAAAACATTTAAATAAATAAACATTTTCATCCATAAAACTGAAGTAGACATGCTTAGTAGTGAATTACAGTTGACAATATTGTAAGCTGAAGGACTGCAGTAACGGAAGAAGATGGTTGGAATAGCTAACTTTAACATTGAAATGTGCATTTCTCACAACATTTTAAAATTATAAGGAAGGGAAGAGAAAGGAAGGGAAGGGAACATTTGGAGATGAAAGGTAATACAAGATATTGTACTGGAAGTACTAAAAGAAAAATCATTCTTTCATACCGCTTTTACTACTTGGATTATTTATTTATTTATTCATTCATTCATTCATTTACTGGGTGGTACAATATACAGTACATGGACTTACAATATATATTGATATTTCACTTAGAAACAGAGTAAAATATGAATGTTAAAAAGATCTATATTCAGATAACAATTTCTAGGCCATCTAACCATTGAAGCACAGCGTTGTTTATTTGAAAGAAATCAGAAACTGGACCAGTATAGTATATCCCCGGGCTGACGATCGGGATGCGGTCGGGCTGGGTTCTGCTCATGGAAGGCCTGCACCAGGTCAGGGGCATGAACGTCGGAGGCATCTACCCAGGAGAAATCAGTCCCGTATCCCTTCCACGCGATCAAATATTGGAAACGACCCTTCAGCCAGCGGGAGTCTCGTACGCTGTAGACTTCGTATTCCTCCGATCCGTCCTCAGTGACAGTGACGGGTGCTGTTGGGCACTGAAGGGGACTCGGTGTGGCCTCAGGAACCAGAAGGGACCGGTGAAAAACGGGGTGGATCCGCATGGATCATGGCAGGGTCAGTCGGTAGGCTACTGGGTTGATGACTGCCTCGACAGGGAACGGGCCGATGAATCGGTGGTCCAACTTCTTTACCGGGCGATCGGACGGGAGGTGTTTGGTAGAGAGCCACACCCGGTCTCCAACTGCCAGTGGGGGCGTTGCCCGTCGGGAGCGGTCGGCGGACCGTTTGTAGTCCTCCTTTGCCCGATTCAGCTGCTGACGTACCAACTGTTGGACCGCATGCAATTCCGTCAGGAAGGTCTGCGTTTCGGGAACAGGAGAGTCCGGTGGTGCCAGAGGGAAGAGCCGCGGATGGTACCCCACATTGGCAAAGAACGGGAGTAGAGGTGTGCTGAGAGTTGTTAAAAGCAAACTCCGCCAGGGACAGGTAGTCGGCCCAGTTGTCCTGTTGCTGGTTGATGAAGCAACGGAGATACTGTTCCAGTATACTGATGACCTTCTCTGTACCCCCCTCCGGCTCCGGATGGTGCGATGACGACAGACACACCTGCACCTCCAACGCGGCCATCAGGCTCTTCCAGAAGCGGGCTGTGAACTGAACTCCGCGGTCCGAAACCACCCTGTCCGGTAGACCATGGAGGCGGAAGATGTGCTGCAGAAAGAGACGGGCCGTTTTTGCGGCTGTGGGCAGTCCGCGGCATGGGATGAAGTGTGCCATCTTGGTGAGCATGTCCACCACCACCAGCACCGTGGTGAACCCAGAGGACGGCGGCAGGTCTGTCAGGAAGTCCATAGAGATCGCCCCCCAGGGTCTGTCGGGTGTCGGCAAGGGCTGGAGGAGCCCGGGAGGGGCCCCCGTGGCGGCCTTGGCTTGCCGGCACGGTACGCAGGATGTCACGTAGGCATGTATATCATGCCGCACTCGGCCACCAAAAGGTCCGTGTCACCAGGTGGAGGGTCTTGAAGAACCCAAAATGTCCTGCTGCAGGGTTGTCGTGGCACTGGGTCATGACGAGGGCTCGGAGTGGTCCTGTGGGCACATATAATCGCCTCAAACTTGAGTAAGTCCTCCTCCAAGGTCCAAGGAGACGGGGCCCACCTCCGCTCTCCTTTGCTGCGACCAGGCGTCCTGGCGCTGCGCCTCGCACCTGGGCCCGCAAGTCCACTGGCTCCCGTGCTGCGGCCAAGGCTTCTGCCGCAGCACTGTCCGTGGAGGAAGGGGTCCTTGGCGCAGAGGTACTCTGGCTTGCGGACAGGGCATCCGCCCTCCGGTTGTGACCGCTGGGAATGTAGGTCACGCGGAAGTTGAACCGGCAAAACAACGACCACCGGATCTGCCGCTGGTTCAACTTCCGAGCTGTGGTGAGGTGCTCGAGATTCCGATGGTCCGCTCGACCTCCACCTGATGTCGGGCCCTCCAGATGGTGTCGCCAAGCCTCGAATGCAGCCTTGATAGCCAGCAACTCTTTTTCCCAGATAGTGTAGTTGCGCTCGGAAGGATTGAGTTTCCGGGAGTAGTAAGCACAGGGAAAAAGTGTGCCGCCATTCGTCGGAGCCTGTAGCAGCACCGCTCCCAGAGCCACATTGGACGCGTCCCTTTCCACCACAAAAGGCCAGAGCGGGTCGGGATGCCTCAGGACGGGTTCCGTGACGAAGGCTTTCTTGAGGGCTGTGAATGCTTCTTGCTGCGGGGGACCCCACCGGAATGCAACCTTCTTCCTGAGGAGCTGGGTAAGTGGAGCTGTCAGTGTGGCAAAGCCCGGGATGAAGGTTCGGTAGTAGTTGGCGAAGCCCAGCAGGCTCTGAACATCCTTCACCCGACGAGGGGCTTCCCAGCTACACAAAGCTTCTACTTTACATGGGTCCATGGCTATGCCCTCGGGCGAGATGATATGCCTGAGGAATTCTATGGAAGTCCGGAAGAAGACATTTCTCCAGCCGCATTGAGTTGTTGCTCCATAGCGTTGCAGAACCAGACCGGCGTGTCGAAGGTGGCTTTCCTGGACCGGGAGTAAATCAGGATGTCGTCAGGTAGATAACCACGAACCGATCCAACATGTCTCGGAACACGCTGCTCATGAAGTGCTGGAAAACGGCGGAGCATTGGTCAACCCAAATGGCATGACAGTGTATTCGTAGTGTCCGTATCGGGTGCCGAATGCCGTCTTCCATTCGTCTCCTTCTCGCATCCGCACCAGGTTGTAGGCCCCGGAGATCGAGCTTGGTGAAGATCGTGGCCTCCGCAACCTCTCCAGTAGCTCCGGGATGAGCGGCAGGGGTAGCGATTCCGCACCGTAATGGCGTTAGCCGGCGGTAATCACAGCATAGGCGCAAGTCCCTGTCTTCTTCTTCACGAAGAGGACCGGGGCCGAGAGGGGACTTTGAAGGCGGATGAACCTCGGGCCAGGTTTTTGTCCAGGAAGTCCCTGAGGCGGCCAACTCGGCTCCGACATGGAATACAGGCGTCCCACAGGCAGTGGTGCGTTGGGCAGAAGGTCCACGGGCAATCGAGGGGCCGATGCGGGTAGTCGGTCCGCCTCCTTCTCGCTGAACACGCCGGCGAAGTCCGTCAGCTCAGGAGGCAAGGTGATGGCAGCGGTGGGGACGTTCTGGCCGGCACAGGTGTGGCGGATGTGATCGACGCACTGCAGACTCGGGAAAGAGATGGTGTTCGCGACCAGGCCACCTGAGGATCGTGGGTCCGCCAGGCCATCCCAAGGACCAAGGAAAATGAAGGTCCGCCGTGACATAAAACTGGATCGCCTCCTCATGGTCCCCAATAGCCAGGCGCAAAGGCTGGGTGGCAAATTTAATGGGGCCGGACACCAGTTCTCGTCCATCAATTGTCTCTACCCGCATCGGAGGGTCCACCGGAACCACGGGGACCGCAAACTGGGTCACAAAGGCCTGGTCCATAAAGTTTGTTGTGGCCCCTGAGTCCACCAGCGCATGCGCCTGGAGCCCGTCCGACTGGTTCCCCAACCATATCCGTGTGTCCAGAATCAGATGCCGAGGGGGCCCAGAGTCTACTTCCGCAACGTCCAGTGGGGGCTTAGTACGTGCCCGACCTAGGGTTTCCCCGAGGTCGGGCCTGCTCCGTTTCCCGATTGGTCACGCTGTGATTCGGGGACCGGCGTGCGTGCCCCACTTCGCTTTCTGGGGCAAGAAGCGGCGAAGTGGCCGGGCTCCCCACAGTACAGGCACAATCCCCCTTGGCGCCTCCGGTTCCGCTCCTGGGCTGTCAGGCGAGGTCTGGCCGCTCCCAACTCCATGGGCTCTTCCGCAGCGGTTACAAAACGTGGGGCGACCCTGGGTGCTGGTGGTGCAGGAAGTGGGGGTGCAGATGTCGACGGAGGGTCCCGGGGGGTGCGACGGGACGGTCGCCGTTGCAGACGGGCATCGAGGCGGAGACAAAGGGGCACCAAGTTGTTGAGGGTCCGCGCGCCTCCACGCGGGCCAGCTCGTCTTGCAATTCCTCTGAGAGTCCCTCCTGAACGCGTCCACCAGCGCTGCATCATTCCAGTCAGAGTCCTGGCACAAAAGACGAAATTCGCGATGTACTCCTGCAGGGGCGTTTCCTTGACGGAGTTCCTTAAGGCGCCTGGTTGCCGTCAGCATTCGAACGGGGTCCTCATACATGGTGCGAGGTGCTGCCAAAACGCTGTTGGTCCGCCAGCAGGGGCTGTCCTGGAGCAAGAGGGCGTGGCCCATCGAGCAGCCGAGCCGGAAAGAAGGTTAATCACGAAGGCCACCTTAGCCCGGTCGTCTGGGAAATCCTCTGGCCTCATAGCCATGTAGAGCTGGCACTGTCCCAAGAAGGTCGGGAACATCTCAGGCTGCCCAGAAAACTTATCCGCACGGTTATCGGGCACTTGCGACGAGGAGGAGGTGGGAGGATGGGGGCTGCAGGCACATTCCTGGCAGCAAGTTGGCCTGCCAAGTGAGCCACTTGCTGCTGGAGCTGTTGATTAGCCGCTTGTAGCTGCTCTAACTGCTGCTGTACCTGCTGCTGATCCATCTTTGGTGGAAGATGTTTTAGTCAGGTCTTGGACAAAATGTTCTGTTTCCTTCCCCAATACTCCCAGCAAAGAGTCCGTCAGAGGCCTTCCTTTTTTCCTTTTATTTACATAGATACATGTCCTGGCCACGTCTACCCACGGGCCTGCCAAGTTTCTGGAGATAACGAGGAAATTATAGATAAGGCCAGAATTACTCACGAATATATTCTTCCCTCCATTGAAATAGTTAGCTCGCGCCAATTCATTAGCTCGCGCCAACTCATTACTTTGTCCAAGACAAAAAACCAGGAAGTCCCGCCTCCTATTTATAGTCTCTGCAGATGTCACTGCATGACAATTATGACTTGGCTTTGTCCCAACTCTTCCGCTGCTGCGCCCGGCCATTATGCCCTCGTGACCTTGCATCGCTCCAAAACTGTTCTTGGGGCGTTGCCAAATCAGAAGGAGGCTCCATGGAATCAGGCTGTGCCGGCCCCTCCCCATCCCTTTGAGTGGGTGCCAGGGAGGGAAAGGGCTCAAGAGAAGCAGGGCTGGCCAGGTCTTCTCCCTCACTTTCTGAATCATCCGAGTCCAGGAGTCCGGGTCCAGGAACCTGGGTCACAACAGCGTCATTGGAGAAGGACCAAGCTGGGCCTGTAAGGGAAGCAGCTGCAGTCCTCACCATGTCTGTCTGACAGCCATCTCTTGTGCCCTAGGATGGCTCCCTTCCTAACAAAGCCGTCTTTTCAAGACTGAATCCCCATATATATATTTTCCCCTCCTTTCAGATTTTTATTTCCACAAAGAGCTTTCCAAAGGAATTAAAACCAATTAATCTGGAAAAAAAAAAATATTTGATTGTGAATATTACTATAGCAGCTAGGATTGCATTTGCAAAAAATTGGAAAAATGAAAAGTTACCTTTGCAAGATGAAATAATTAGAAAAATGTTGGAATGTGCAGAGATAAGTAAATTAACATTTGAAATTAGAGAACAAGAAGATAAACAATATTATAAAATATGGGATTTATTCTATCATTGGTTAAATGGAAAGATATGTTAGGAAAAATGAGTATAAGATATATGTATGGAAGAGATGATTATTTTGTGAATGCACAGGAAGATATGTTAACACCCTTACAGCACGTTGTAATGAAATTGATTTGATGAGGGTTTTTTATTTTATGTTTAAAAATAAATAAATTTTTTCAAAAACAAAATTATCTACCACATCCCATTCTTAAGAGGTCTGTAAGGAGTGTGCATAAGTACACCCACGTGCATACCGTCCCTGTCCTAATATTCCTTTTTACTTACTCTTTTCATGTATCCAAATTATGTTTATACTTTTACTTATTATCTTATATACGATTGACAAACAAACAAACAAACGAATAAATAAATAAATAAAATCATATCTGCAGGTGGGAAATCTTCTATCTGTGTAGGTCTTCATCCTTTATATGTCATTTGAATGAGCCTTGCACTGATTGAACAGATTCCTCTGCAGCTATAGCACAAGCATTTAGACGTATATACAACTTCACAGTGCTTTACAGCTCTCTCTAAGCATTTACAGCTGTCTAAGGTTTACAGAACCAACATATTGCCCCCAACAATCTGGCTTCTCATTTTACCAACTTCAGAAGGATGGAAGGCTGAGTCAACCTTGAGCTGTTGAGAATCGAATTCCAAAACTGCAGGAAGCCAGAAGTCAGCAGAAGTAGGTTACAGTACTGCATTCTAACCATTACATCACCATGCCTGGAAAAATGCTAAAATATTTCATCAAATAGTGTTTTCATTTTTGCATTTTATTTGAGTACATATGGTTTTATTCATATTTTATATTTTACTGTGTTTTATTATAAACTGCCCAGAGGGCTTTGGCTATTTGTAAGTTCAAAACATTTAAATAAATAAACATTTTCATCCATAAAACTGAAGTAGACATGCTTAGTAGTGAATTACAGTTGACAATATTGTAAGCTGAATGACTGCAGTAACGGAAGAAGATGGTTGGAATAGCTAACTTTAACATTGAAATGTGCATTTCTCACAACATTTTAAAATTATAAGGAAGGGAAGAGAAAGGAAGGGAAGGGAACATTTGGAGATGAAAGGTAATACAAGATATTGTACTGGAAGTACTAAAAGAAAAATCATTCTTTCATACCGCTTTTACTACTTGGATTATTTATTTATTTATTCATTCATTCATTCATTTATTGGGTGGTACAATATACAGTACATGGACTTACAATATATATTGATATTTCACTTAGAAACAGAGTAAAATATGAATGTTAAAAAGATCTATATTCAGATAACAATTTCTAGGCCATCTAACCATTGAAGCACAGCGTTGTTTATTTGAAAGAAATCAGAAACTGGACCAGTATAGTATATGCCCTCAGTTTACAGCTTGATGTGGCACTCTGCAGTTTCTACTTAGATAAGGTAAAGGTTCCCCTCGCACATACGTGCCAGTCGTTGCTACTCTAGGGGGCGATGCTCATCTCCGTTTCAAAGCCGAAGAGCCAGCGCTGTTTGAAGACGTCTCCGTGGTCATGTGGCCGGCATGACTCAACGCCAAAGGCGCACGGAACGCTGTTACCTTCCCACCAAAGGTGGTCCCTATTTTTTCTACTTGCATTTTTACGTGCTCAACATAATATCTACTTAGATATTATTATTATTATTATTATTATTATTATTATTATTATTATTATTATTATTATTATTATTATTATTATTATTATTATTATTATTATTATTATTATTAGATATTCAGATATTTAGATATTCAGGCCCATTTCAAAGATAAGTTTCATTAATAACAATACTGTAGCTTCTTCTAGCAAAATATAGGAAACTGATTACCTATTTTATCCTTTTTATACGACAGTTATAAAATGAACCAACAATATACTGTACTTTTGTTCAATTGAGGTGAACAAAAGTTGCTATCGTTTAAAACATATAATTACTTCATTATCTTAAAAAAGCCAACAATCCTGACTTTGTCCATTAATTTAGCATACGCATGGTCAGATTATAGGAAGACTTCATGTTCCCATATTTTGGATATTGTTACCTACCCTAGCCCCCCAATCAAAGAGATTCGAATGAAAAAGATGTTACTGGAAAATATGGTTTTCTTTGTTTCTTGAACTAAAATGTTGAAGGCAAGCAATGAATATGTTTAATGCATGTAATTAATAAGCTCTACCATCACTATTAAATATGTACAAACACCCCATGGTCTATTGTTACAATTTAATTATAACACTGCTGATCTGTTATACAATGCTGGTACCTATGGGAAAGATAAAGCAAAGAACAATAGATGAACATGTGCAGCATATTTCTGTATCTTAAAGAGTGAAATAATACAGACACCCAGCTTGGGTTTCTGCCTGGCTGGTTCTCAAGCTATTTAATATATAAGCACCTTCTCAGAACATTTTCCATGTTCAAATATGTATATTTCTATACACAGACAAGTGTTCAAGTTGAAGGAGCAATGCCAAAGAACAAATCTATGATCATATCATATTAAGACCATCAGTACAATACAGGATTCTGCATGTTTGTGGTGGATATGCAGTGAATCTGATATATTCAGCCAACTCCAAAGAGTAAAATATATGCAACACTAACTCTGCTGATGCAAAAAGTATTGGAGTTGTCCCTAAAAATTTGCAAGAAAGGAATCCCTACATGAATAGATATTTCATCAGGGAAAAGATCTAAACACGGTTGAAATGTGTTTTCATGTTAATTTGTATATATTAATCTAGAAAGGCTAATTAAACTAATTATGCTACTGTACATTACACATTCAATAGGCAGTTAGGGTTATAAAACACAGTATCAGTATTCTCATTTTTTACAATGTCATAATTCTATCCTAGCTAATAATCAGGAATTCAGAAGTTACAATTCAAAATATACATCCATTAATGAACTGAGGGCAGGGGCAAATTAATTCAAATTGTATTAAAAAAAACACATGAAAGAAAATTGCAAGGTTTTCTGATTAGAAATAAAATGTAAAGCTCAGGTTACAAAGAACAAATTAAACAGACTAAGATAAAATTTGCCGTAATTTCATCCTCTGCCCTCCATTTCAGAATTTTTCATTTCATGAATCCCATCACGCACAACTTCTGTTAGATGGCAGGACCCTTTTAAATGGTCCACTACAGAACCCTAATGGTTCAGAATCAGAATGGATCTAGAAGGAACCTTTGAGGTCTTCCAGCTCAAGCAGGAGATCCTATACCATTTTGGACAAGCGTTTAGAATTGTTTCTTGGGAATTTGATATTGTGATGACAGAAAATATTAGATAAAGAGTAAGAAAAGAAATTTTCATAAAGATAATAACAGTTATGGACCTTGTGCATCCAAAAATGAAACAGAAATTAATTAAACAGTTTTGAGAAACAGGAAGGAAATTATTTAAAATTTGAATCAATTAAACCTTGGATCTGGTGGAGGGTCCCCTTGAGCTGCTCTTATGAGAGGCTGGGGCCACACTAGAATGGTGTCCTAGGGAGGATAAGGCAGAAGCCCAGGAAGAAGACCTGCTGCGATCCACCATCTTGGATTAGAGGCCTGGGAATTAGGAAAAAGCCTCAGAAATAATTCCCTGCTTTCTATAGCTCCAGATCTAAGGATCCTAGAATAAAGATCAGAAGAGAAGGATCCATCAGCGCCAAGCCGGCACCACGGCTTGAAAGTGCTTTTAAGGCTGCATGGGGGGATGAGGGGATGGAGGGGCAATCCCAGAAATGGCGCAAAGCAGACACAACTTCTAAGCGCCTAACCTCCCTGTAGGCAGGGAGGGCTTGCATCCGACAACACGGATCGTTCTCTATCCCTGTTAGTGCAAAGCCGACACCATGGCTTCTCCTGAGCTCCGCTGGTCGCCATTCATAGTTTTGGAGGTCCAGCGATGTTTGATCCGGCAATCCCTCGAGGCTTGAGGCCTTCGGAGTGGAAAAAAATGGCCGCTCTCGCTCTAGCAGCTCAGCTGAGTGGTGCTGGGCTCTGTGCGAAGCGCAAGCCTCTTTCGCTGCAATTCAGGCTCCCAGCAGTAAGAAAAATGCTTTGGAGGGTTTTGAAGAGGTTTGAAGATTTTTTTCCCAATTTAAAGATTCCTATATATGCTGATTGAAGAATCAAAGCAATGGAGCTAAAGGAGATAAGTCTCTCTATGGCCGACTGAGTTAATAAACTGGAGCTATGCAAGAAGAGGAGGTGTGTTTAAACAAGTTCAACTCAATCTCTGGCCAATCAGATGAAGTTAACAACCCATTGCTTTGGACTCTCTAAGCAGCGTACAGGAGAATATCAGGTTTTAAATTATATCTATTAACCGGATTGCAGTTCAAGAACATGCCAATTTTTAACCATTCTTCAGACTGCTGTTGGAGTAAATACCCTTTCAAGGCAAAACTAGGGATTTTCACTAGCTTTTTTTTTCCAATGCAAAATAATAGCAAAAAAGGTTTTAAGCCTTGTCCGGCAGTGGTCTCAAGCAGGATTTGTTGTCCAAATAGTCCTTGTGAGAATACATTTGTCCTGCCCCCAGAGAAGTTTCTCTTCTTTGTAATTAGGAGAAACAGAGAAAGAATAATCACAACTGAGTTTACAGCCAAAACCAATCTAGGCCTCTTCATCTTAATTGCTTATGACAGTGAAGTTTGTCACTCAAGGATAAATGTGGCAATCTTCCTTATTAGTTTGGCTGTAAGTCAAATTGTTAAAAATGTTTGTATACATGTTCATATTCTTAATTTTCTCTAAAGATTGGCATGCCTCACAATAGCTATTTTGTTTAACACAATCCCATTTGTCCTGCCACTAGAATACCATTGAAAGTGAAATGCCCAGGGTCATTTTGCCACTTTTTAAAAGGGTATGCAGTTCAAAAGATTGAGCGAAGGGAAAAAAATAGATTGGAAATGTTTCAGTGAGTAATAAGACTAATATCTTATAATACCCTACACAGAGAAAGAACAAATTCTACCACTTGCCCCTGTACTAAATGCTTCTTTCAAATTTGTTGTAAAAAGACAACTTTATATGTCATGAGGAATTTAGTTGAAGTAAAGAATAAAAAACTGAAGCAATCAAAGTGGAAACAAATTCAAATTTAAAAAATGATATTATATTAGAACGCTTTGTAGCAACAGCTCAAAAATATTGATGTAAAAATTCCATATAATGACTTAATTATGGAATAAAGTAATGGAATCTATGCTAGTTAAAACCAGATACTGCAGTGCTAGGAGTATAGGACAGCTTTCCTCTCTTATAAATCATATAGTTATTTGTCAAATGAATAATACATTTCAGCGTTCATTTGCATTAACAGAACTGCAATCTAAAGTTCTCATCCTCATTTATACCCTGGGACCTCAGGCTTTGAAAAATCAAACTGGCTTCTACTTGTGCTGAGCTGCCTTTTGAAATGCATAATCTTTTCTTCTACTTCTTGTCCATGATAAAAGATGATGGAATTCTGTGAATTATGCTTTTAATGTGATGGATGATTGCTTTATTTAAGTTGGAGAATTAAACCCACATTGTATTCACACTGACTGAAATGATCCTATCAACAAATGGAAGATTACTTAAATTATAAACTATACCATACCTCTACAGGGAATTCATCATACTGTAGTTAAATGGTTCATCTTGAATTAAGACAGTTATAAAATGCAATATTTGCTTCAATAAACAAACAACTACACTAGGCAGTGTATTATACTGCCTTAAAGTTTCATTGGGGCATTAGATGCTTCTTTATATGAATGGTTACATGACAGGTCAAAGAGTACTCTCCAACTTACTAATAGTTGTAATATTTTTTTAGAATTAATAAAACAAACCTGTTTGTTTTTAGAAGAATTATTGAGATCTACATTTCATATTCAAGTCATAGAAATTGTTTTGGAAACAAGTTACAATATAAACTGGAATCAAAGTAGCTTTATTGGCATGAGAATTCTCTTGGTTGAAATAAACCTGTGGGTAACTTCTATTGCCTTTTAGTTGCTCTTTTAGACAAAAAGTGTTTCTAACTTGCCATTAGATTTCCTAAAACAATTTTCAGATGTAATGACAAAATGCATTTCATTTCTTTCTAATACTTTTGTCCTATCCTACATCTTTCACAGAATTGTCTCAGGGTAATACCTTTTGTATTCTACAACATGCAGACAGAGATACCACACCATTTCTACAACTGGATTTACTATTTGGAATAGTACAAATCAACCAAAAGTAAAATATTAATAAAAAGGAAACCCACCAGAAGTAATGTGAGAGCAACTAAACTTTTTTTTGATATTGAATAATTATTTATAAAGGTTCATTGAAATTTAACCAGATGTTGAAATATTAATCAAGTTCATACCTATGCATTTTCTGGAGGAAGACATGCTACATTTAGAGAAAAAAATATAATTTCTTTCTAGCCGAATTTGTTTTTGTGTAGTTTTCGTACAATATGAAGTTATTTGGCATTGCCTTCTTCTAAAGTGTTTTCAAACTTCCCAAACTAGGATATATCCTAGGTATTTCCTGGTGGACTACCAACCAGGTTCTTAGCTTCTCAAGGGCAACCAAGAAAAAAACCTAATGGACTTGATTTATTTTACATTGGCAATATATTCTTGTATCATAAGTGAGCAAAACAGGGACACATATTTCTTCAGATGTTCAAATCCCAAATCATTTAGAACTTTATATGTCTGTGTCAGCATCTTGACCTTGGTAATGTTGTGAATTATATAAGAAGTAGAGTGAGAGATCTCAGAAATATCAACAGTTTATTAATTGTGACATCTACACTTTCACTTGTGAGTCAAATTTGCAAAGGAAACAAGCAAACCAGGGAATAGCAGACCATATCAGCTACATAAGATATTCTTAGCAAACTATTATTACTTTCTGAAAATATTCAGCTGTGTTGATTTAAAAACAAATGATAAAACATTTGAATAGAAATACAGATATGGAATGTAAAGACAGTTGTGCCTCTTCCTGAATTATAATGCCTTGAAACAGATATAAAGATCTGTATAGTTGGAATTATAATTGAGTTTATAATATTTCTTCATCATTATCTTTTGCATATTTTTGAGTATGCAGGTATCATCCTAATATGCTTAAATAAAAGTTAGATTAGAAACAATCTTTTTACTGATACAGTTGTCATGATTGTTTCTGATGAGTATCTTCATAGTTAACTATCTACAGTATAACCCTTTGTTTTATTTTGGCAATGGGAAGGAGCTATAGTTTTCAAAGTGGTCAGTCCTGGGATTTTCAAGAAGGTGGAATGATAAGAAACATATTCTATGTGATCAGAGTGGGTTCCACTTACCTTCGTTACTGGTTTGGAACTGTGAATGTGTGCATGCTCGTTTCACTCGGCGTGGTGCTTCTGCGCATGCGCAGAGCATCCATGATGACGTCCTGGCACGTTGGCAGAGCATTCTGCCACCGCCACCCAAACCAGGGCAAACCAGTACAAACCCACCACTATATATGATGCTATCAGTACATATACATGAAATAAACTCAACCCCAAACTTCCAGAAATAAAGCACTGTGCCTGAAGTAAATTTCTAATTGTTGGGCTGATTCCAAATCAATCAAAAAGGAATTGATTAGGGCAACTAAGCAATTAAGAAGGCTTATTTGATTATTTTGATGAAAAATATGGCTTGTATAAAATACTTATTAAGGAGAACATAATTCTAAATAGTGAACACAATATTTTTAAAAACTTGGCATGATAATGCAGTTCTTGGAAGAGGATGCCTCTTGCTCTCGTAAGGGCACTTATTATAAGCTATTTATCAATTGTAAAAGAAATGTGGCTAGAAATCTTACAAATAAATGAAATTGTTGCATGTAGAATCATTTGGAAAAAGCTTTTATGGGTCTGCAGAAACTCATCACCTGAAATGTCAATTTCAGTATTTTTTTTTCTGCATGCAAAAGCATACAATCAGTTGTCAAATCAATTCAAAAGCACCCGATTCCACATATCAAATTAATTCAGTTATTTCATTCAAAATGATAATTTGATCATTTCATCACTGAATCAAATATTTGCAGTCTGGTCCTTCTAAATTTCTTGATATTTCTTGATAAAACCTTGATATTGTATTGCAAATGTTCGAAAATGAATTGTTATTTGTATTTTGATTCTTTAAAAAATTCTATATGAAATGCTAGCTATGAAGAAATCCAATTATAAAAGCTATTCAAATCCATTAAATGACATTAAATTGTTACAGGTGTTTTAGGTTTGGAACCTAAAAAGATTTCCCCTCCTGAATAGGTAGAACAGAAAAAAAAAAACAGTCTGATATTTTGGGGCAAAGTGGATGCCTTATCCTTTAGAGATGTTTAAAATATCCATGTTATGTCACAAAAGTTTTCTTTCTTCAAAAAATTCAGCCTTCAGCTCTGCAGGTAGTCCTCAAATTAAGAAAGGACAGAAAGATACAGTTTGTGGAAAGCTAGTGATTAAATCACTCAAAAAAAAAAGTGATAAAGCATATAGAGCAGGGGTCTCCAACCTTGGCAACTTTAAGATTTGTGGATTTCAACTCCCAGAATACCTCAGCCAGCAAAGCTGGCTGAGGAATTCTGGGAGTTGAAGTCCACAAGTCTTAAAGTTGTCAAGGTTGGAGACCCCTGATATAGAGGACACTCCTGAGGTTTGATCTTTTGGAAGCACTAACAGAAACCTACATGAAATAGTTGTTAAAGAAAGCAGAAAATGAATTACACTACAGAAAAGAGGGAGAATTGGGACAAAGTTGTACCAGTGACAACTAGACACTACAATCTAGGACAAAAATATCTGACAGTCAAAAGCAGGGGTGTCAAACTCGGAATGACACATTATCGTCACGTGACATATCGCAACTTTTTCTCCCTTCGCTAAAATGGGGGTGGGCATGGCCAGTGGGTGATGCATCCAGCCCAGGGGCCGTGAGTTTGACACCCCTGGTAAAGTGTATCAAACATATTTGATAAATTTAAGCGCACCAATTGAGAAAACAAGTGCTGGTCCTGGGCCAGCAGATCAGAATCTCTTTTAATATTGAAGGCAATGACATGATCAGATCAAAATCCTAATTAATTGAGATCACTAAGGTCATGGCTAACAAGGATGCAATGCAAACAACACTCTAAGTATATAGTGGCCCAATCTGGACAAAGATCTAATTTTTCTCCCAAACCTTTAGGATAATACTGCCATATAGCAAAAACATCTCAGAACTTACCAATAGACTATTATAATCACATGGCATCAATGTAGCACACAAACCAACTAAAGCCCCTCCAAAACATCTTAAGTCATTTACAACATACATGTAAAGACTGCAACAGCCACTACATAAGAAAAACAAGCAGAAGACTAGCAGAATGAATCCATGAACACCAACTAGCACTTGGTAAACTTGTTGAAATCTTTTTAATTTCACAACATAAGGACAGACCTAACCATAATTTCAACTGGAAAACCCTGACCATCCTAGACCAAGCCAAGTCCAAAAATATTACAGATTTCCTGAAGCCTGATACTCTGACAAATCAGCCATCACATAGACAATAGCTACATACTGTGCTAAAGAGAAAATCAACAAGCCAAAAAGGGAGCAAAAAGACCTCTCCACCAGCAATCAATACCAGGGGTGGGTTCTAAACTTTTTTACTACCGGTTCTGTGGGCGTGGCTTATTTTGTGGGCGTGGCTTGATGGTCATGTGATAGTGGGTGTGGCTTGATGGTCATATGATTGAGTAGGCGTGGCCAACTCAATGTCTCTCATGTCAAGGGGTACTTCACCTGGCCCCTCCCCTCCCAGCCATTCCTTGTCACCAGCCTCAACGTATCTATAGTTCTGCAAGTGTTGTTCACCTTTTTTCAACTTTATTATCTACATACTATAGATCAGGGGTCTCCAAACTTGTCCACTTTAAGACTTGTGGACCAACTCCCAGAATTCCTCAGCCAGCTTTGCTGTCTTAAAGTCTTAAAGTGGCCAAGATTAGAGACCTCTGCTATAGATGCACTTTCATGGACCACTGAAAGGAGGAAATGGTTCACATGCTTTGCCCAAGAGTGTGATAGGCAACAGGCTTTTAAGGGGCTGCTAGAAAGAAGGGGTGGGGAAAGTATTTTCCAAAGCACCAGAAAGCAAAACAAGAAGCAATGGATGGAAACTCAACAAAGAGAGAAGCAGCCTACAACTAAGGACAAACTTCCTCACTTCGACAAGTGAGTCTTGATTTTTTCCTTCTAGCCGATCAGCTGGGAGTCGGGAGGCAGCAATAGATTGTGGGCAGGGCCAGGCAGAATTTTTACTACCGGTTTTCCGAACTACTCAAAATGTTTACTACCAGTTCTTGCAAACTGGGGAGAACCGGTAGCAACCCACTACTGATCAATACCCAGTTGAGGATAGAATAATGCCAAGATTAAAATCAGACCAACAATCAAGAAGTAAACAATATCCCAATCAAGGAACTGCCAAACAAGTTAACTGTAAACAGCCCAACCAAAGAACCACCAAGACCACTCCCATGAACTGTGACAGGACAAACTACCAGAATATAAATTGAGACCAAAGCCCACTCCCTATCAGCACTGACAAAGTTACCTAGTTTGGTAATGAAATGTCTGCAAGAAAACAACAAAGCTGAGAGAACACCAAGGATCCCTCCTTTCAACTCTAAACTAGAAATATTTTGCTTCATTACTAAGTAAAAAATAAGGACAATATGCAGTTTATATATCATGTTCTTTGGGCATTCCAATCACCATTTTATACTCTAATCATGCACATCGAAAGATTGCATACTTTTTTGAGAGGACTGCAACAATGACATCACATCAGGGGCCTTTCCTTGAATTATTCGGCAAACAAAGCACACTGCAAATAGGCCCTTCTAGATTGTGCCTGAGCTCTACTGGTTTTAAATGGTCTTTAGTGGAATGCTTAGCTCTATGCCATTAGCTGAAAGCAAATCCAAAGTACAACATCTGCCATGCAAGATACTTACCCTTGAGATCTTTCAAAGCTGCTATCTTAACATTCCCTTTGGGGAGGATTAAAGGCATTATAAGAAGCATTCTGGGATAATCCCTAAAAGGCAGAACATGTGAAAAGGAAGAAGGAGAGAATGTACAAGTTTTGACCGACTGTACTGTCAGTAGCATAGCCTTTTCTGAGAAGAAAAATTGTGTATAAATTATCTGCTATAAAATAATTCACGTTTTGATTCAGTGTATTCTCTTTTCTTTATGCTAAGAAATAATGAAGAATTATGGTTATCCTTTTGTTTCAAAGCTGTGTCGGTGTCAGCAGAAGAAAACAAGTTTCAACAGATATTTTGTCTATAAATTATATAGAGAAAAAGTGGGGGGGAAAGCTAACCAAAAAGAAGAACGTAAATCCATCCATAGTATGACGTTTTTTGAGGTTTTATGCTTACAATCCAGACTATATATTATGTAGATACCTTTGGCTTCCCCAGAAATCCTTATCCCCACAGAACTTTTAAATGTATCAAACATTGTGATTCATTGAAAATTTAATGACTCAGAGATGCCTCAGAATTTTTTTTATTAGCAAAGCCACATGTTTGCAAATGTCTTAAAAAGCCACTTAAGTCAAAAAGAGGTCAGACCAAAAACTCATGTCAGTGGGTTCCCAGCCACCTCACATTTATTTTCTGATGCTCCTCACAGAGTTTTCTGTTTTCCTCACAGAGTCGATTTCCTCATACAAGTTTATTTCCTTTATCTCCATCTTTTGTAATAGTGCTTTATCCTTTTTGAGGTCCCATGAACAAAAGTATGTATCATTCTGAGTGAGATTACACCTTTGCTTTATATAAATACATTATGAATGTAATTTCTTTTGTTTATAGTAAGGAAGTGGACATCTGAGGTTTAGGTTAAAAAAATTCACCAGATTCATTAACTTTACCTTCCTGCCTATAGATATTTAACAAATGTTAGATATAATTAAATAGTATATTTAAAAATATATTAAGCCAATTATTATACAGGTAGACCAGACATTAGAGTGTGCCACTCTCAAAGTTTTGGACCAAACTCAATGGACAATGATTTTATATACTAACCATGTTTTTTTTTTTATTTGAATTTATATCCCGCCCTTCTCCAAAGACTCAGGGCGGCTTACACTATGTTAGCAATAGTCTTCATTCTATTTGTATATTTATATACAAAGTCAACTTATTGCCCCCAACAATCTGGGTCCTCATTTTACCTACCTTATAAAGGATGGAAGGCTGAGTCAACCTTGGGCCTGGTGGGACTAGAACCTGCAGTAATTGCAGGCAGCTGCTGTTAATAACAGACTGCATTAGCAGCCTGAGCCACAGAGGCCCGTTTCCCACAGAGGCCCGTTTCATCAAAAGTGTACATCAAAATATTGCATACTTTTTAGGATTTATAAGAGATAAGTCAACAATTGCAAGCTACTGTACATATTCCTGGTGTCCTATCGTGTACCCCATGTCCCTGAAAATAAGACCTATCCCAAAAAATAAGACCAACCCCCCAAAATAAGCCCTACTTAAGAGCCTGCACAACTGGTCGGCTGCTCATTCCGTCTGGTTGCTCACAGTGCTGAAGCCACAAGGCAAGGCAGGATGGTGGTGGAGTTGTCCCATGCACCCTGGACCGGCTTACCTCAGGCTCCCTTCAGCCAAGCCATCCATGCCCCAAAAGCTGCCTCGTGGGGACAGCACCAACATCTATGTGCAACAGGAACCCATGTGACCACTGGCCAAGTTCTTCTGCTTGTTTGCAGCAGCAATGGAGCAGAAGGCTGACGGTCTGTTGGTGCTGCAGCTGGGAGGTGAAGCAGGTGTTGGCGAGTGGATGACCTGGCTATGGGGCCCCGAGACAAGTTGGTGCCAGGCACATGGGGCAATTCCACACGCCCCCATCTCACGGCAGTGGCCCTGGCATGTCATGTAGCCTCCTATCCTGCTGCAAGCAAGCAGAAGTGAGCCTCCTGTACATGAGGGGAAAAAATAAGACATCCCCCCAAAATAAACCGTAATGCTTATTTTGGAGCCCAGAAGAAAATAAGATCTGGTCTTATTTTTGGGGAAACACGATATATGCTACCATTCCAAGAATAGAAAATTATAGATAACTCCAAAATGTCTCACTTTTCTTCTGATCATGTAGATCCAGCCATTTTCTCTAGTGACTTTCCAAAAGTTAATCCTCTGAACTAGAAGCATTTCAAGAGGTTCCAAAAGAAAACTGGTCTGTTTCAGAACTGGACCATCCATCCTGAACATTCTGTCTCTTGAACTGCAAACTTTTTGTATCTGCAGTACATGGTTTCTTTTCATTTGCCAGTCTTAAAATATTCTTATTTATATTTGAATTTGTGGAAGATTCTGAATAGGAATATGGCAATATTATGACACTTTCACATAATGCCCTTTTTATATATAAAAAATCTTTTATTTAATTTATACATGCACAATTACTAAAGCAATCATTAATCTTAAAGAAATACAGCATTTAAATAAAGTACTCTTTTTTATTAGTAGAAAATATTGATTTTCCCAAAACATTTCTAGCAACCATTCTTTAACTTTTGGAATAATATCACTTTTCCAATTTCTTAGTATGATTTTAGCCACCCTCATGCATTATTAATCCCTGATAGTCAGATTCCAAAACTATGGTATATAATTCAACTTTGCATTAGCATCTTTAAAATTTAAAGATTTTCCTATAAATCTACTAATATGCATTAATACAA
Source organism: Ahaetulla prasina (assembly GCF_028640845.1). NCBI lineage: Eukaryota > Metazoa > Chordata > Lepidosauria > Squamata > Colubridae > Ahaetulla > Ahaetulla prasina. The sequence continues at coordinate 115,322,802 of NC_080539.1, read as the reverse complement.
AATGATTATATGGTCATATCATGAATGTATTTATTCATTAGATTTTTGTCTTGCCCCTATTACCTTATAAGTAACTCAAGGCAATGAACACAACTAACATGCTTCTTCTTCCTCCTACTTTCCCCACAAAACAACCATGAGAGGTGAGTTGGGCTGAGAAAATGACTGGCTAAAGTCATCTAGACAGCTTTGGGGTAATTAAAACTTACAGTCTGCTGGTTTTTAGGCCAGCACCATAACCACTACACCAAACTGGTTAATGATTAAAGTTAAAGTTAACAAGCCCTCAAAATGTTTACAGTTTCAACTTAAAAAACCCCATGTTCATTTTTCATACATTCTTTATGGGAATCCAATATGTAGTACCACTTCAATCATTAACATCGCTTCTGGGTTTAAGTTTATTTTTTATCCATTTTCAAACATTTATCAAACATGGGAGATTTGCAAGCTAATTTAAGTGCTGACCTTCTCTTTTCCATTACACCAACTAATTGACCTTAAGGCGAATGCAGTGCAGCCTCTATTTTGATCTGTTTGATACAGCATAATCAGGAAAAGTCATTAAAAATATCTAATGGTTTTGAATGCATATTTTGTGAAAAAATGTGCTTGAGGAGAAAATGTGTCACAGTAGAAAATTAATTACTTGAAATCATGAGTGCATTTCATGTCATAATATGTTAAAAGGTCATCACTTCATATTTATCTGAAACTTTCCACAAGCTGTGATTTTTACACCACAGTAAGTATTCAGATGTTTGCATAGAGTGATGTTCAATTTAAAGTTTGGTTTGCTGGATAATACTCTGTCATAAAAACTATGTATTCCTGTTCATTATATAAACTGAAGAAGCTCTGTTCTCACTTCCAATCCTGTCTGGAGAGTCACTGACAGCTTTTAATTTAAGTCATTTAGTTCAGAGGTGACTGCACCTCTGCTCAACAGTTTTCGTAGCCAATAAAGCATTTCATTTTTCCTCAAGGTCCCTACCGGTTGTCAAATGCTTTGAAAGTACATCAGCAATCTCACATTGCAATATTATTAGAATAAATGAAAGTGGGTATGTATGTACAGTATGCGATATTTCCTATCAACAGTCACAGAAGTTGTTATGAGACAAAATAAGCAAGGACATCAACAAAGGTGGAATTTAAAATCAGTGTCTTTTTTAGTCTGCCTTACTTTTTCATTGGAGTCAGGTTTTTTCCCCTTCAATAAAGACTGGATTGTCTTTATTATAAAGGGAAGCTACATAAATTGCCCCCAAACAGCATATGCACTGGTTGCTCCATCTATAGGTACATAAAGCTGGAACAAATGGAAAATTCTATTAGCTATCTAAGTCTAAAGGCCTCTTTCTTATACTATGTGGAAGGTTCACAGTTAGCAAAACCAAATAGATCTACTACTGTCCTAACATGCTGACTTAAACATTTCTACAGTTACATAAGCAACATATAACAAATACCTACCATTCTACTAAACAAAGGCACAATGATTTCTAATTGTAGTTGTGATGAATGTTGGCACATCATTTACCTTGGAAAAGCAGCCAGTTTGCCTGAATGTTCACTGAATCATACCCTGTCCTGAACCAGGAATCTGAACCTAGAATGTTCAGGAGTGTGGAATCTGAAGACTTTAAAGTACAGCATGTCAATAAAATAAGATCACCCCTTTAATTCCCCATCTGTTGCATGCATTATTTTGAAAATAAAGATTATTTTATCTCTAATCTTGAAAACTATTTCAAGAATGATTTTTATTCTTTTTAACCTAACAGAATGTTGGCAATAAATATTTCACTTGGATAGTGAGGTGGGAGGTGTCTAAATTTGAAAACTAAAGTAAACTAAAGTAAGGGAAGGGGAAGGGGACGAAAGGAAAGGAAAGGAAAGGAAAGGAAAGGAAAGGAAAGGAAAGGAAAGGAAATTTCAGGACTCTATCAGCAAGATTAACTGTTCCAAACTTGAACAGAGCAGATGTAAGAATATAGCAAAATAAAGACGGAGTTCAAAACTGGACATGATTCCACTTGGAAGTGCAAAGAAAAACACTATAGGAAAAATAAAACTCTGCCTGCCTGTTGACTAAAAATAATCCTACAAATGCCAGAATGGAAAACATAATTCAAAGGGGACATGGACAACAAGAAGTTCAAAAGAGATAAGGGATCAGGAAATATATCATTATAATTATAAAGAATTATTTATAATTAATTAATTAATAATAAGAATTAATTATAATTATAATTATAAAGAACAGTTTAAGAACAGAACATGTTTGTTATAAAGGGAAATACCAGTTTCCTTGGAAGCAGGCATCACCAGGGATTAAATATTTTCAGACTCCCTACAGGTTATTTAGAAATCACTTTAAATCATCATCGCTTTTAAAAGCTGTAGATAAAATTGCTGGGCTTCTTTATGAAAAGCTTGTGCATGTTCACCTTTGATAATGCTAGAACTGCTCTTAAGCAACAATTCTGAGATATATTTTCAAACAAATTTAAGTAACAGGACACCCCATTAGTTATCATTTGCTCCCCACATATTTATTACCCATTCTAATTTTAAAAATTCATGAGGCCTTTCATTTGTATTGTACTATTACTTAGGATAGGAATTTCTTATAAATAGTATTTATTTTCTTTGGAATTTTAGTAACAAGTTTCTTAATTATTCTTAAACATTATACTTATTGTTTTTCTTTTATACGTTTATTCTTTTATTCAATATTTTGCTTGCATCTGACCTCAGGGCTGTAATAAATTTGAACTGAAAAGTACTTTTTTCTCCTGAAAATCAGTTTATTACTGTTCAATAGCACTTGTTAAATAAAGGGGAGTTTTGTCCTTCCAGAGATGCAGTGCTTTTCTCAGAGGTAAATGGAGATATATCAGAATATTTCCTCTTGCTACTTCTCTTTCAAAGTTTGAGCTTTGAAAAAAAATGCTTAAAATTCCTTTCCATTGTGCTTCACATTTGTGCTGCTCTTTTTCCTTTTATGAACAGAAATATAGTGTTTCTTCTCCATGTCTATAAAACTGCTGTAGCAATTCATTCTACTTCATGTACTGTATACAAAGAATTTTTTAAAAAACCTCTATGATTTATAATCATTACCAAGAGACAGAGGTGAAATTCAGCAGGTTCTGACAGAAGAACCTGCTGAAGGTTGGAGAACCGGTAGCAGAAATTTTGAGTAGTTCAGAGAACCGGCAAATACCACCTCTGGCTGGCCCCAGAGTGGGGTGGGAATAGAGATTTTGCAATATCCTTCCCCCAGGAGTGGGGAGGGAATGGGGATTTTGCAGTATCCTTCCCCTGCCAAGCCCACCAAGCCACACCATGCCCACCAAGCCACACCCACAGAACCAATAGTAAAAAAAAATGAATTCCACCACTGCCAAGAGAATCCGCTTACTTCTTAAAGTATTATCTTATATCTATTTATTTGTATTCTCTGTTTCTGTCCTTTGTCCATTTATCTATCCATTGGACATCCTGTCTTTTTAAGCCACATATACCAACTTTACCCTTTAGAGACCTTGCCTAAAATCTACATACATGGAGCTAACTCAGTCCCTTTTTTCTTGATGCTTCCTCATATCTCAAATAATGCTGTTTTCCCCGCCTCTCTCTACCTCCTCAGACATGGCAGACAGCAAATCAGACAGGATGAAGGGAATGCTGGTTTACCACCTCTTGGCTCAAGAGAAGCAGCCCATTTCATCTTGCCTTGAAGAATGGGACTGACACATTTCTTGAGTCCTTCTTGTATTCATCTTCTGTCTGAATGGCATAGAAATATAGAGGGACCTGGCCACTGTGGGATAGCAGGATAACACACCAGAAACTGGTTGGCCATTCGCCTTGCATTGGTTAAGCTGGGGGTATCCACAGTGCATTTTCAAAACATAAACACAGACACTGAACTGCAAATGGAAGTGGACTTTCTGAGATCTCTGCTGGTAAAGAGATGAATTTTGCCTATTCGTCTTTCTCTAGCAGTTTATAACTTTATTTTCCATGCTGCACCATATTATTCCAGGTAAGAAGAAAAAGAAGTATAGGGTTTTTCATCCATTCCACTCAATGAGAAGCATGTGTCTCATCTTAGATTGTGCCCCAACTGAAAATCAGGAACTTCATATGTATATAATTTCCACACTAGCAGTTTATACATCTTCAAGAGTCATACAACACCTTTTGGCCAAAATAATAGTCATATAGACAAGACTTGAGGTTTTACTGATGGCTGGGAGATGCCTTGAAGAGTCACTAGCACGGAAATTGTCTTGGTCAGAATCAAACATGCGTTATTTTCTAAAGTGCAATCAGATCTCAAACCACAAACTTTGATCAAAATACAGCTGTAATTTCATCATTTGTTTTATTGTTTTCCTTCATTGAACCAACTCCTAAAATCCATCTAAACATTTAAGGTGGCTTCTTATAGTTTGTATAACAACAATTCCTAAAGTATAGTACTTAATGTCATCCACATGAAGTTTAAGTACCTCAGCTTCTGAAGTTCAATTTCAATTACTAGACAATCATGCAGTTGTCTTTGCAAAACTCTAGACAATTTCCAAAGCTTCGAAGTATCTTTCTTTGAACTTTTATTTATATTTTTTACCTTTCTTTTCATGGAGGTCTAAGTTCCACTGATCCTTGAAAAATATATATCTACAGCCACTTACATTTCTGATATTTTGGTATTGCCAAAAAAATGGTTGTAGATTTCCATGTATAGTTACAGTGCATTTATTGTAGCTATGTATTTATTCATTATTTCTACTTATTAAAATAAAATTCACCTTAGCATAGTGCTGAAGACTGTGATCATACGATTCATTCAGTCACTTATCTGCTATCTAGATGCTAATTGTGGACAGGCAATAGCCTATGATATTGTGAGTAATCCTTTGCAATCATTGATGGCTGTAGTGGTACATGGGAATTACCTTGGGACACAGGGGGAAGAGCCATAGTCAGTGGAAATGGTCAGGTAAGAGGTAGTTTAGCCTGCAGAAAGAATGTGGGCATGGTGAACATCTCAGAAGGTACTATCCCTAGTTTCTTGACCTATGAAGGCAACAGGGTTGACATGTACTTTCAGGCTTGCAAGATTCTGATAATACAATCTTACAATAAATAGATTTGGTTTATGTCAGCATGCTTCCTGTCTGAACTATCTAAGAAGGCAGACAATGGGGCAGCATCTACTTGACTATGACTACCGGTAATTTCAAAAAGCTAAATAGAGGTGCATCTAATTAACTTCTGGAAACCCTAGGACTCTTGATTAGAATGGGGGAAAAAATTGACAAATTACAGCACTCACAAACCATGGACAATAAAGTAACATGAATATGGCCATATAGTGACAAGGAGTCAGTTCAATTTGAAGGAAATGTTATCATTTTTAACCTTCTGTAGAGTACTGACTTGACCTTCTGTGAAATACCTGCCATTATCACTTCTATTAAAATTGCAAAAGGAAAGTAAGAGGAAATTGCCATTGCATACTAGGCCAATATGAGGTAAACCCATTTGCTTTGTATCTTATTCTATCCTGAAATTGATTGGCTGCCATTGTCATTCTCCTTAATCTTTGCTTCCTCTACTTGGTTCCCACAAATTGATTTTACTGAAGAAACAAATCCTGAAGTATTCTGTATAGTTTGCCAACAATTTAGAATGCAATTCAATGAACACATTGCATTTTTCATGGCAAAAGGTATACAGAAGTCAACTTTCAATGTTATTCCTGGTTTCCTGGCAATGAACATCTATGCCATATTTTAGCATTTTAATTTACAGATTAATCTTTCATAAAGTTATATGCTTTTTTCCTTTAACCAGCAAACATGTTGAACTTAACAAAAAATGGTTTAGGGATCTAAATGTAAGTGCCTACATTGTATAGACCTTTTCTACTGGAAAAATAAAAGCCTGGGACAAAAATGTAGTACTAAAACAAAATAACTGATTTTACAATCTTCATCCATTTTTGTTCGTCTCAGTGTTGGGATTAAAAAAAGGGTCCCATTGCAATTTTAAAAGTTGCATGATATAATCAAGATAAAACAAATGCACTTTTTCCTTACCCCTCTTTGACTTTGTTTTATTACCAGAAGATAAATTAACCTGGCCTGGGATAATAAAATATATTCAAAATAATCAATGTTCAGGGGATAGGGAGTTGGTTTTGTTCTATGAATAGTAATCATTTCTGTTATCATACATAATGAAATTTTAAGAAGACTAATATTCTATAGAAATCACATCTTCACTGAGTATAGATTTTATCATAGGTACACCCAAGAGTCCAATGTAAACAGTTGCATAGAATATACCATTTTTAACCAAGGTCAAATGTAGTTGTAATGAGCCTTTTAAGTAGTCAATTTAAAAATTAGCTCAGTGGAAGAATTACCGAAGGACTGACAATTAAAAACTACATTTCCAAAGTGCAACTAATCTGTTTTCATAATAATTTTAGTAAAGGTTATGTTACAAAAATAAAACTAATACAATCTACATTATACATAGTGTAGAAAAAGAAGAAAAGAAGAAATTTCCTGGTTCATTCCCAGAAAATATAATCAATATTAACAATGTATCACCATCTCTTAAAATAGGTATCTCTTCATTCCAAATCTCACCTTTAAAAAGCAGTATAAAAAAAAATAAAGTAAAATCCAAAGTGATTGAAATGTGAGGTTCAGTCAAGCCCTGAGTTTAAAAAAGGCATTGATGGCTATAAGCTTGGTGGAATCTCCCAAATGTTAGCAAAAAGTCAGTTTCTGCCATCTACTCTCAAAAACCATCTGTCCATTATATGTATGGATGATATAAAGATCTCTATCCAGAAGGATTTCAGTGAACTGGATCCAAGATCCAGTTGTTGTTTTCAGCTGCAACGTTTCCACTATCCAAATTCAAATAATTCAAATTCAAATCTTTATTGTCGGTGCATAACATTTGTACAATGAGATTGGTTCAGCTCCTTCAGTGCACCCCTCCCCCCAACACAAAACAACTCACAGTGAAGACAGAAAATCCCTAGCCCAATAAATCATATTAACAAAACATCCAGTCCTATTGCATCAGTGTGAACATGTTACACATTGCGCTGGCCCTGCAATCTGTCATACTCCGTAGTTACGATGTTATTTCTCATTCAGGAAGTCTGACAGCCCATGGATAAAAACTGTTCTTCAGCCTGTTTGGGCGCTGGCTATACTTCTATATATCCTTCCCAATGGTAGGAGAGTAAAGAAGTGATGACCTATTGCATCCACAGGATGTGAGTTCGCCATTTCCTTACCGGAAGTACCTCCCCTCCCACGTGCAACCAATGATGTATCATTAAATTGACTGTGAGTTATTCTTTAAACCATCCTTTCTTTAAAGCAGGGGTCTCCAACCTTGGCAACTTTAAGACTTGTGGACTTCAAATCCCAGAATTCCTCAGCCAGCAAAGCTGGCTGAGGAATTCTGGGAGTTGAAGTCCATAAGTCTTAACGTTGCCAAGGTTGAAGACCCCTGCTTTAAAGAATGCTTTTCTCACTGTACCCATTCCTTCTCCTATAACTCTAATCCAGGAAGAACTGCACACTGGCCTAATATAAAGCTTTACTAGATATATCTCAATCCCACTGAAGAATTGATGGAAATGCAAAAATCTCTTCCCTGGTGAAAACTCCCTGAAATTACACTGAATAAGATTCATATATAATTGCATCACTTCCAGTGATTTGAACCGTTAACTGAGCTGGCTTGGAAGTTATCAAAATGTAAAACAAGCGAAATTTTTTTTATCAAGAACCACTGTGAAATGCATGTTTTATTTTGTCATACTATAGTGTACTCATATGCTCAGTTCAATCCCCTTAAGATGGGGAGATTGTCTTGAGAAAAAGTTATACAAGCAGCTCCTTGACTGAGTGGACTAATTGCAAGGGTCTGTGAAATGGAATTGCATAGGTGATGATGATATCATTACTTCATTTGCATTATTCATGTAATAGTATCACAATCAAAGGATGTAAATTGCTGCAGAAATGTAGTCTATTGTAGACAGACCTCCATGGTATCAACTCTGAATAAACTAAGTGTTCAGTTTATTATTTTTATGATATATTGTCGAAGAAGTAAGATTTTTTTAAAGGTTTTCAAAATGGTTGGATTCAAACATTACACTAAGCCATTCATTCAATGAATACGTCACAAGACTGGCTTGATAAATTGCACTAATCCATGTTCCTACCCAACAAATACACAGTGATCCAAGGAGATGTTTTTCCAATATTTCCTGAAGATTCTGGGGACTGAATCTGGAACCCAGAGTATCAAAAGTCTATTCAGTAGCACACTATCGAAATCTTACTACTTTCTTCAGAGCATATAGAACTATAGTCAGTTAAAAACAAAAACCCAAAATATCTAGAAGGCAGTGACAAACTATTTTCCCCTGGGGAAAAAAAAGGATGTACCCATGAAAGAAATCAAGAATTAAATTCAACTCAAAGAGAACTTTGCTTTTAAATATTCTCTAATTATTCATTCCTCTTGCTGAAAACATAACTGATTGCACAAGCAAATTACACCTCTTATTAAAAGAAGAAACTACCTAGACTTCAAGTTATTCAAGATAAATTGCATTTATGTTCATAATATAATAGAAAAGCTTATTTTTGTGTCTTAATGTTCTATTATAATTCAGAACTCACATTCACTCTACACAATCAAGTATTGTCACGAAAAGCACCTCTTAACTTATTTAGCTTTTAATCTGTTTACGTATTTAAGGGATAAATGGGGTCATCAAAGTAACTTGAAACAGAATGAGCAAACAACAGCTGAACTGATTGGGTTTTATTCTACTGTGGAATAGGTTATCTTCTAAATAACACTTCACTGCTATTTCTGGAAATTACGGCACCCTGGAAAAATATAACCCTGGACTGGCTTTTATGGATGGCATTGTATGTAATGTGACTTATTTGGTTTTGGCTAAACATGATGGATGTAACAGAGTTGTTAATGCTTGGAACTCATTACCTGACTCCATAGTCTCTACTCAAAATCCCAAAATCTTCAACCAAAAACTGTCTACTATTGACCTGACCCCATTCCTAAGAGGACTATAAGGGGCGTGCATAAGAGCACAAAAGTGCCTACCGTTCCTGTCCTATTGTTCCCTTCATTATATCAAATTAATATAGTCGATGCATATTTTTTTTTATTTATATATATATATATTTTCTTCAAGATATGTTGTTTTATCTATGACAATTGTTTGTGTATACTATTGTGAGAAAAAGAAATTTAAAAAAAAGTAAGCAGGGAATATAAAGCAAAATGGTGTTAAATTAAGCTTCTAAACACAGAGACACGGAGGAAGAGAGAGAGAGGGAGGGAGGGAAGGAGGGGAGAGGGAGAGAGAGAGAGAAAACAAAGATGCACATTTTGTGTCCTAAACGGGGGTGGGGGGGTGGGGAACCTACTTAAGATTTATGCTGACTTTCTCATACACAAAATGTATGAAGTTGCAGCTAAAATAAGGGTCATCTTGTGTGGAACCTTTCCTGAGCTGCTTCATTACAGAGATACCCCTCTTGCCAAAACTGAAGCTTGATATACGGTAGGACTTTTGAGAAATGAAGCAATTGGAGGACGATTCATTTTCTTCATGGAAGACAGCTATTCTGACAGATAGTAACAATTTCAACTAGGATCAGGACACCCACATTTCTTTTACAAAAAGAAAGAAAGAAAGACGCGAAGAATGTAGGTCTATCGTGGCTGCACTCCAAAAATCTGGAAGATCAGTAGATAGCCATAAAATGATTCTTCGATACTGTGATTGATAGTATTTTTGATACTGATTGTCTGACTTTCTGCAGCTAAAATATGGTAACCAGGAAGACCAAAGCCTATTGCAAGTTATTTATGAACTGTAGTGCATGTTTTGAGCTTCAGACACTATATAAAAGACAAGCTTTTCAGCTGAAAGCAGAACTATTGAATTGAATCAAAAATAGCAGAATAGGGCAGCAAAGAGGACATGATGCACTATCTATGTTTATTCTCATGTGCGTCACACTGAGCTCAGTGGAATTGACTCCCTAAAACCTGTATAAAGTCCTGCAACCTTAAAGACTATTATTATGTTTTCTAAACAGAAATTAAATGAGACATATGTGGATCAAGTATTGCAGCATGAAACAATTTTAATTGACCTTGCCTTTTAACAACAGCTGAATCTACAAAAATTAAATAGCAAAGGTTTTCATTTAATTTTATGTGCATTGCTCATGATAACGGGGCTCATCCTCAAAGGACTGCTGTGATTTGTGAGAATAAAGTAAGGCATCTTAGATCTCATATAGAATCTTCTAATTAAAAGAGGAAAACAGATATTAAAAATCACATACAAATTCAAAATGAGAACAGTGTGTTATCACAATGATAGTTACCATAAATGTAGTTTTTTCACTGTTAACCACAACTATCCTATATACTTTTGTCCTCTTTTGCCTGATGAGGATGAGATAATCAAAATGAATCTCAAGTCTTTATGAATACCTCTTCTCCAGAAATACATACCAGTGGACTTCATTTAGAAGACCACAATTATAATTGGCAATTCGGTTACGTGAATTGGCTTCTAAGTGAAACAGCAACTGTGCTTATGATCTTATGTCAGCTTTCCTTTGCTTTATGACTTTTTCTATGAAGTTCATAAATGTGAGGATTGATCACAAAATTATTTTTCATCATCGCCATTACCCCTTAAATGGATGACTGAGAATCCCTACAGTCTTTTAGCTATACAGTTTGGGATGAACACCCTTTGAATGGTGTGGGAGTAGGAATGGATTTCCAAGAGAAAAATTGCAGACTACAGGAACCAGGTGACCCTGAGGACACAGATAAATCTCCAAGTGCTTCAATGATCCGCTAAAAGGATCCAGATTACCAGCTGTCTGCAAGGAATATAAATATAAATATTAAATATAAATCCTCCCATTCCCCTGTCAGAGCTGAAGAAGCTTCTTGGATGAGAAGTTAAATGTCTTCAAAAAAAAAAAAAAAGGAAGTCCAGTTGCCTTCAGAAAAAGCAGCTTTGGGACAATCATGACCTAGATGACTGAGAATCTCTACAGAGTCAAAACTGCTAACAGTTACCAAATGAGGAAGTTGCTAAATGAGGACTAACTGAATACCTAATTATTTTTCTCTCCATTTTTACCGTTAGGCTTGGGAAAATGCTATCATATTTCAATCAGAGAGAGGACAGAAGAGTTACTGCTGGGAATTTTATTAATTTGCAACAATTTGGACAATAATGTGTATATCTCTAATCAACATACATGATTTACAATTCCAATAACAAAACAACATATTACAATACTAAAACAGAACTGAATGAAGAAAGAAGAAAGGAATCAGACATAGGCTTACTGCTTCTGTGTTGTGTTGTTTAGTGGGAATAGTGGGTTTTTGTTTTTGTTTTGTTTTTTGTTATAATTTTACATGTTACCATCAAAAAGGAGGGTCTCCAGAAGTATAAAATCATTTACCTATAGCACTGCCCTCATGTCCAAGCTACATTAAACTAGAATCCAGGAATGTGTTGACAAGTATGTTCACTGGAAAAATAATTGTCCCCAGATAAAAATAACATTTTCTTCAAATTTATTTTTTTTAAAAAAGCATAATTTCTTGTTTCTGAAGGATATTTACGTAAGAATAAAAAAGAAATACTGTAGCTACATATAGTATATTTCCGTGCAGTAGGTTACAGTGCCAAAATTTCATCTACAAGGAGAGGTGGTTCATGTACACAATTAATTAAATGGGTATTAATTGTTACATTATCTATCTATAACAGGGGTGAAATCCAGCAGGTTCGAACAGGTTCTGGAGAACCGGTAGCGGAAATTTTGAGCAGTTCAGAGAACTGGTAGCGGAAATTTTGAGCAGTTCTGAAAACCAGCAAATGGCTGGCCCCAGAGTGAGGTGGGGATGGAGATTCTGTAACATCCTTCCTCTGCCACACCCACTAAGCCACGCCTACAGAACTGGTAGGGAAAAATTTTGGATTTCACCCCTGATCTAGCTAGCTTGCTATCGTCTAGCTATCTTGATATTGTTATTGTTCCTAGAATTTGTCCAGATTGCTTGTCTTTGTCTCCTTTTGTCCTGTATTCACTGTAGTTCACATAGTGAAGTTATCAGTGTATGATATGTCAAGGGGCATATTTTTCAGTAAGTTTGTCACAGAGCCTGATGCTATTTGGGAAGTGACTGGCCCAGAACTACCCACCTATGCATAAGGGAGGTCCAGTTCCTGGGATTCCCTTTTCTAGTCCAACACCTTAACGTTTATGCCACCCTGAGTCTCTGAATACAAGGTTAAGTGTCTTGTTTTTTAATCAGCAAGTTTTCAGATAGTTGCATGCAAAATTGTATGGTCTCTTCCTGAATATTTCATTGTTCTGTAGAATGTTTTGTTCTCCTCAGGAACATCCAATTTTGCATATCCCTGAGAAAAAAGCCTGCTATTCATTTTCCACCAAATCATAACACAAGGGAAAATATTTGAGGAATCTAGGACTTTTTTTCTTTTCAGACAATGAGTGATTGTGAATTTGGAGTACACATTCAGAAGACAACAGAAACCTTTCTATGAGTTGAATGGATTTCCCACTCAAAGAATGTCATAGACATTTATGTTCTCATCACCAAACCTCAGGTCCAAAACATGGCATCCCTGAAGTCTATCAAGCTCCCTGCATTATTTATTTATTTAGATTGTTTTAATTTTAAAAAAAGAATAACAACCTTGTTTGAGGTGTGCAATTTTGAGTTATACAAAATAAAGGTGGAACGTACATCAAATGAATGAATGTTGTGAAGCAAATCACCAGTCTTCAGCACAACCTCTTATTTCTTGCTATATGTGGGACGCAAAACCCAGAAGCATTTTTAGAAAAGAAAATGTTGCTGCAGTGCTGCTATTTCATACATAGTCCAGCTATTTTTCCCCTTTAACAAGTTCTTACAAAGATCTGTATTTATTTTTAACATTCATCTCTGTGTTGCCAGCCATTCAAAGGATGATTATTTTGTTACCTTGGTGTAATACAAGATGCAAATTTTTTGTTTCCCTAACTAGAGATGTTCCATAGTTTAATGAATTATACAGAATTCAGAGAGATTTAGTCAAAATCCTTTCCAGTTATATTAACAGCTTTCATAATGTATCTGTGGAAGGTATTAATATTTCTGGCAGTTATTCTGGAACTACTGATGCGTATGTTATGTCATGCAGCTATTCCAACTTCAAATAGCAAACTTTATATCCCAATGGATATATTACATGAACATAGCATTAAATATTATTGAATTTAATATAACAGTTTGCTCATTAGGATTACTCATACAGTTTGTGTAAGTTCCATAATACTTCTTTGCTTGAGAATCCCAAGGCCGGAATATTTATTCAGGTTTCATGCTCAGTAGATTTTTCACTGACATCATCATTCAGCAAACAAAACAAGATAATTTGACAAAAAGTGTCCTTTTTATTGAAAACTCCACATGGAAACCTTTTTACAGAAACTTAGATGCCGAGTGTGTCATGGTTGACTAAAAATTTGGTTGCTTTGGTTTTCATAACAAGAAACATGTTAAGAAATATTGTGATTAGGTTCAGGATGCTGGGGGATGTGAAAATGACTTCAGAGAGTAGTTAAGGAACCCACATCATAACCACAATCTGAATCATGGTTTGGTATTTACTTAGGTCTGGCTGTACTTTCCCACATTATGTGAAACCAGGATAATGATTAGCCTCAGCTTGGAAAGTGAGGTGACTGGCAAGAATATGTGCAAAGTCAAGTCACCTTTGAACATCCAAGCAGTTCTAATCTCTGTTTTACCTCCTACAAACAAATGGAAAATTATATTTAAACACAGTGCGTCTAGGACAGGGGTCTCCAACCTTAGTAGCTTTAAGGTTTGTGGACTTCAACTCCCAGAGTTGCTGGCTGAGGAACTCTGGGAGTTGAAGTCCACAAACCTTAAAGTTACTAAGGTTGTAGCCCCCTGGTTTAGGAGCTTTATAACTTCACCTGTCTTGCAGAAAAGTGTTCTGAGATGTCAGAGTTGGGGTGTGTGTGTGTGTGTGTGAGGGGGTGGGGCAGGAGAAGTTTCTCCATTATGGGTCTCTGTTCTGCTGAACAGCCTTCCCCTGGAAATTTGACTCGTTCAGCATGGATGGCTTTCCTCAAGTAGGTTGAGAAGGCACTCTTCCGGATAGCTTTTTTTTTGTTTCAGCTTACTTCTTTTACACTAACAGGGAGGAGGTAAAGGTAAAGGTACATTGCTCTGGTTTTAAACCGAAACATTTATATTTAGTTTACGTTAATTTATCTAATTTCACATGCTACCAAAATAATGCTTGGAATCACCCAATGCAGAGTAGAGCCTCACATGCAAAAAGAGATACTAAATGTTCAAGCTAACTTTAGAAAAGGTTGAGGAATTATTGCTGAAGCATGCTGGATAATTAAGAAAGCCAAAGAACATGAACAGGAGTCAGTGTATTAATTATAGAAAGGCCTTGGGTTGTGTGACTATATCAAGCTATGGAATATGCTCAGAAAAATGAGAACTCCAAAAATATCTCATTGTCCTTCTAAGAAACTTATATACAGGTTAGAACATTGTAGGATGGATACAACATGATGAAGCAGACTGGCTCCATGATGTCAAAGGAGTGTGACAAGGCTGTATGCTTCCCCTGCATGCTTTAAAAACTGGGTGAAGAAACATGAATAACTCATAATAATGTTAATGACATTGCTTTGATAGCTGAAAATGCAAATGATTTGCAAGCTCTGGTTATGGAGGTTAAGAAACAAAGTGAAAAAATTCTGCTAAAATTAAATATAAAGTAGGCCAAACCAATGACAACAAGTAGAACTACAAGTCGTAGAACTGGCAATTATTAAAGTTATGGATAACTTCCACCTTTTAGGATTCAGCATCAACAGTAAAGTAAACAGTAAAGTCAAGAAATACACAAGCTAGCATTTGGCAGAGCAGCCATGAAAAGCCTTGGAAAAAAATACTAAAATGCTGTGAAGCATTTAGAAGGATGTTCTAAAAGTCTCCATACAATAAAGATCACTATCATATAAGTCACTGCATTCCCTATGACACTCTATGGAAGTGAATGTTGGAAAAATGTAGGAATAGTATTGATGAACTTAAGAGCCTAATTAAAATAGCCGTATGAGGTCATATATGCCTTGTAAGTGAAAATATATAAAAAGGAGGATGCATTACTTCAAGTTCAATCAATTACAACCTAAATGTAAAATATTTTAAATTAAAAAATTCTGAGCTAAGTAATTAAGTATAGCCCTGAACTGAGTTTGTTATTTTATAATAAAATAATAACAAACTAACCAAGTATTCTTCCTTCACAATGGTTTTATCATTATGTGATTCCACTGGTCACTGTAAAAAAAAGTAAACAGTGTCTTCAGATAATTTTTAGTGCTTTCTAACTATGTCAGTAAGTTAAACAATATATAGATGGTCATCATTTAGCAATGGCCTTGTTTAGTGACCATTTGCAATTATGACTGTTATGAAAAAGTAACAGTCCTCACATTTACCACCTTTGCAGATTTGTAAGACAAAGGAAAGTTGAAGTAAGATCGTAAGCGTAGTCATGGTTTCACTTGGTGATTGCTTTGTTTAACAACTGAGTTGCCAGTTTAAATTGTGGTTATGCTATTAATGCGATACCTAGTTTTGTCTTTATGCTGGATATTTAAGTGCATTTCAATGAATAATAATCTGTAAAATTCATCATCAGCAATCCAAGTCTAGTATCTATGTCTTCTCCTGAGCAAGGTAACTATACTTGCAGTATCAGGAGAATAACACAGAGACAGTTTTAGCATCCTTTGCATTATATTTATTGGCACATCTGTTTCACTGTTTTATCTTGCTACTCATATAGCTTTTCACTGTGTTACACAACTCTTTACTTTCAATCTTATTCCCTTTTACAATTATTCATTGCATTAACCTGAACTCCATCTGATGATTACAACTTGGACTTGTCTTCTTTATACAGTCCTCTATGTCATTTGCACTCGACCCTGTCTTCTCCTTTAGATCTCTTTTTCTATATTGCATTGGCAGTTCAACTATGTATAGGGTAGAAACAAAGTGAATCTCCTTAGCTATTCATTTTCTCTAATCATTGGGAATATTTTTGGTCAGTAGCTAGAATTTTAGTATACTTAGTTGTTGTGGGACAAATTCCCACTTAAATAAGAAACCAAAATACTTGAAGAAAAAATAATTGAGGTTATATTTTATTGGCATGCACCATTGTAATGATCACTGGATTTCTTACCAATGGAATCCTGAAGAGGTTGGTGGCAGAGTTGCCTGCCTTAATTTGGATCAGTAAGTGAGGAGAAACCAGGATAGGAAATTAATGGCACGGTTCAGAGCTGACGTATGGCTAGTATTACAAAAATACATTATTCAAGAGTTGATAAATATGTTTTTAATCTTTCAGCACTCCATTTTTCTAAAACATCACTGGAGAGGTTTGGTGATAAAATTAATTTATATTTGAAGACAAGTAAACAGATATGTACTTTTGTTATTTCCGATCCATTTTTCTGGCTTTTATTTTCAAAAACTGTACACATGGAGCAAAAGGGCAAATAAAAATGAATGTGTTTATTGAAATATGCACCCAAACAACTACATAAGTGCAATTTTTTAAAATGACATATTCACTAAAGTGTGAGAAAAACAAAAGTTAACATATTGCCAAAAAGGGAGAAATTAGGAGGAAATAGAATGGAAAGAATCATTTTGAATCAGATTTAATTAGACAATCAAATGTTATTTCTTCTGAATATTGCTCAATAATGGATTGTTTCTTTTATTAAATCAAGGATTTAACTGTCAAGTGAAGAAGATCAACACAACTTACTTATAGCCAACTATTTTACTATGATGAGCAGTGGTGGGTTTCAGCCAGTTCACATCAGTTCGGGAGAACCGGTTGTTAACTTTCTGAGCAGTTTGGCAAACTGGTTGTTGGAAGAAATCATTAGGGCAGAGAACCGGTTGTTAAATTACTTGAATCCCACCACTGATGAGGAGTGTTACATAAAATAACACTCCTGCCAGAATATCCAATAATAAGCTTATCTCTCCTTCACCAGAGTTAACTGAACTATGTGTGTGTCTCTGTGTACATTAAACATTTTTTTTCATGTAACTTTCAGAAGCAATCATATCTGTAGCAGAAACTGTCTGAGCATGTTTCTCCTAAACTAAAAAAAAAACCCAACTTGAATAAAATTTTTAGGATTGACACTTTTTTCCCAAACTCTAGATCAAGGATAGTCAACTGCACTATCTTCTAATGACTGGAACAGTTTGTTCTGATATAGTTTATATGCAAAGGTTGATGCTATACACCAGCAAGGATTTCATCTGAAATGAACACATGAAATTATCAATTAGTAAATGAAATTGGAAGGAGTATTGGAAAAGAGTATTGGAAAACTACTTCTAGAGCATCCATACTTTGTTTATACTTTATAATGGCAAGAATGACCTGATTGATTTTAATATGGGGGGTTTTAGCTGGTTTTTAATAGGGTTTTAGCTTCTGAAAAATTTTAGCTAATATTTTAAGTATACAGCGGTTGAATCAGATTTTTAAACTTGTTATAGTATTTTAATTTGTTTAGGATTTCTGTTGTTTTATTGGCTGTACACCGCCCTGAGTCTTCGGAGAAGGGCGGTATAAAAATATGAATAAATCAATCAATAAATAAATAAGAATGTACCAGTCCTCTGCAACAAATCCATGTGTTTTTCAGGATTTTACCTTCCTTGCCGTTGAAGAAAAATATTGATTCAATTGTTATCTTTATTATGCTGCTGTTAATATTCTAAAACTTTTGTTCTCACTTGCTATTCTCTGTTTTGAGAATTCCTATGAATGTAAAAATGAATTATAAATTTTCAAAATTTAGTGGAATGATTTTTTTTAATCTATAAAAATCAGTCTTGTAAGTCTCTACAAGGTCTCCCTATTTGGTTCCACTTTTTTGGCCTAGCAACCCACGATAATGGCAGGAAGTTGAGATTAGAGAACATTATTGCGGTGGCACAGGGGTTAGAATGCAGTATTGCAGGCAAACTCTGCCCATATCCTGGAGTTCAGTCCTGACTGGTTGAAGGTTGGCTCAGCCTTCCATCCTTCCAACGTCAGCAAATGATGACCCAGATTGTTAGAGGAAGTATGCTAACTCTATAAACCATTCAGAAAGTGCTGTAAAGCACTGTGGAGCGGTATATAGGTCAAAGTGCTATTGCTATTATTGTAGAGTTTCTTTGTATTTTTTCCTTGTTTTTCCTTGACACTGAATTCAAATTATTCAGATTCTCATCATTTATCATTATGTTTAATTAATCTAAGTCAGAATTTCCAATCCTTTTTAATTTTTAAAACTCAAATAATATTATCAGGACTTCTACTGTAGGTAAGTATAACACAGGAATAGAATTAATGATTTAATGAAGTGGTAGGCTCCTCTTACTTCTTAATTCCAGGTACAGAAACAAGAATAACCCCAAGCCAAGCAAACTCTTATACCAATGAATGAGGCTTCTAACTATCTCATTGTAGTACAATGAATTTATGATTTTTTATAATAATATTGAGAATGTCTCTGCTCCTTCACCAACAGATGGTCTGGAAGCATGCCTGCATTGTGTCTTAAGCAAATCTCTTTATTCCATGAACTGCCAAGATGTGGCCTATCCAAAAGAGATGAGTTGAACTTATTAAGGGAAAAGTCAGTTTTTGCCATGGATGGATGCCTCTATCAATTTGTTTTGCTCAATTTCCCATTTTGTCCACTGTAAGTTTACTTTGGCTTACTTCCATTCCATATCACTTTAAAAAGTAAATCTATAAAAAAAGGAAAGAAAGAGAATAAAAACAAGACCAACAACTCTGTGAAAGTTTGTGTCTTGTTCCATACAATTGTTCTTATTACACACCTTTTTACACATCTTTCCTTAGTGTAAAGTTCTGAAAATAATTTGTTTAAAGTAAATTTTTATTGTTCATACACTTCTGCAATCTAAAGGAATGATAGTTTTATTAATATGTGTGCATATAGGCACGCTTATTATAACATTTGTGAGTTCTGCTAACAGCACACTAGTTGGCTTAATGTGCAAGTAATGCAAGATAGCCAATTTGTGTTGGACTAGTAGCTCTGCAGAAAGCCACATTCAAAGAGTAGCCATGGCACTTTTGGGGGTCATTTTTTAAAGAAAAACTTTTGAAAAGATGAAAAGGTTGCATTCTGAAAAGAGGTCAATACAAAAATATTTGAGTACTTTAATATAAAGATAAACCATACCATGTATTCATACCATCTTAAGTTATTTTCATTGTCATTATCTTCGAATCAATTGTTTTCCAGTGGCTTGCTCACAATTGTCATTGATTGCCTCTTGGGCGGTTTTCTGCTGATTGCCACCATTTTTCAGAGTTGAATAACGAGATAACTCCAAAAGCTGTACAGAAGCTTTAGAAGATGCATGCAGTTTGCTCACCCATAAAATGTAAGTCAGATGGTTAAAACAGGTTCATCTGTATTAAAATTTAGATCTAATGAATGACATCTCCATTTCGACCCTTTGCAGCTTCTGGAGACAAGTGTTCTCTCATTACAGAAAAACTGGATCTTAATAAAACAGCTCTTCTCAAATGACACCCTGCCAGTACTGGGATCTGATGTTATAGTTCTAAGAAATATGATCCATTTTTGTTCCCCCCATTACTGAGAAATGTAGGGAACTGTAATCCCAACATACTGAGAAGCTTCGGTAAAGGCTGCACTAAGGGAACCTGGACATTATATATTACAAGGTAGCATAGAAAGTCTCTGGCTGGTCTGCGTAGCAAGATGGAGGTTTACAACCATAGATTTCAGGAAGTGACAAGGATAATTATCTAGGACAACATCTTACATAACAATATTTCAATCGAAACTAAATCAGGTCCTGGTAATATAATTGAACCAGAATATATTCATTAAAAAGACATGCACTCTTGATTGAAAAGACATCAATAAGCTGCAGTCGCAAGACAGCTGCTTCAATATTTGACTACCTTTACAAATAAGTCAGCCTTTGGCCTTTTTCTGGATAAACCCAATTTATTCTGTGGTCTTGGTCTCTAATTAAAAATAAACACGGATACAGCCAAATAAAAAATTCATATTTTACAGGTAATTTTTTTAATGAAGTTCTTTGGTTGCCTACAGACAATCATGTGTACTTTAGCAACTATCGATAGACTGGATTAAGACCAAGGTCAACTAGTATATGCTTGTTCATCTTCCTATTAGTGTAAACTAGTGTAAACTAATATATGCTTGCTCATCTTCCTACTAGTGTAAACAAAATCATGACGAACGCTGTCACAATGAACGTATTTAGCTATCGTAAAGAGCTATAGGTGGTGCCAGTTGACGTGCATATCGCAGTCCTATGCCACACTGACTTATAATGCCATTTCTCACCAATGTGAAGATTTTCATCTTTAGAATGATTTGGAAGCAGCAGCAATATTGGTGCCACATAAGCTTTGGCACCCTAGGCCAGTGTTTACTTGGCCTTAGCCTAATATTAGCCCTGGACATAGGATTTATTAATAATGGATAATTTTATACAAAGAGATTCCATATGGATCAAACTATGTTATGCCACTTCTACATCAAAGATTGGCAAACTTCCTAATAAATAATGCACCTTGATACTCTTAAAAGGTCCTGAAGACCTGATTTTGCCAGCAGGCCTAGTGGCCCTAAGGGTGGTCACCCTCATCAAGTGGTTTGTCTAATTGTTGTTGCCATGGCATTGGATTTTCTATTTGCATTTCATTAGGTTTTGTTTTAGGGTTTTTACTTCTATAAACTGCCTAAAGTTAAGTGGCCATATAAATTTTCTTAATTAATAAGTAAACCTGATGTCCTTCAGATATTATGGGCTACAGCCACTCCTCAGTTAGTGACTACTGTAGTTATTGATTATTCACAAGCACAACTTTAATAAATGGTAATTAAAAAATCATTTTCCTACTAGTGCACTCATTCATGTGCCTAACAACAAAAGCCTTTACTGTGAAACTGATTAAGGTCTGGTCAGTTTGAGGCAGCAGAATGAACTGTGGAAGGGTTGTAATCCACTAATTAAGGCAGTGGTGGGATTCAGCCAGTTCGCACCACTTCAGGAGAACCTGTTGTTAACTTTCTGAGCAGTCTGGCAAACTGGTTGTTGGAAGAAATCATTAGGGCAGAGAACCGGTTGTTAAATTACTTGAATCCCACCACTGAATTAAGGTCACAGAACTAAGCTTGTTAACTTGCAATTAGCACATTTTAGGGAAGTGCTGTGCTGCAGCAAAAAGCTGCTTAGAAAGAGATTGTTTAAGCAAAGGGCAAATAAAAATGAATGTGTTTATTGAAATATGCACCCAAACAACTACATAAGTGCAATTTTTTAAAATGACATATTCACTAAAGTGTGAGAAAAACAAAAGTTAACATATTGCCAAAAAGGGAGAAATTAGGAGGAAATAGAATGGAAAGAATCATTTTGAATCAGATTTTTAAACTTGTTATAGTATTTTAATTTGTTTAAAGTAAATTTTTATTGTTCATACACTTCTGCAATCTAAAGGAATGATAGTTTTATTAATATGTGTGCATATAGGCACGCTTATTATAACATTTGTGAGTTCTGCTAACAGCACACTAGTTGGCTTAATGTGCAAGTAATGCAAGATAGCCAATTTGTGTTGGACTAGTAGCTCTGCAGAAAGCCACATTCAAAGAGTAGCCATGGCACTTTTGGGGGTCATTTTTTAAAGAAAAACTTTTGAAAAGATGAAAAGGTTGCATTCTGAAAAGAGGTCAATACAAAAATATTTGAGTACTTTAATATAAAGATAAACCATACCATGTATTCATACCATCTTAAGTTATTTTCATTGTCATTATCTTCGAATCAATTGTTTTCCAGTGGCTTGCTCACAATTGTCATTGATTGCCTCTTGGGCGGTTTTCTGCTGATTGCCACCATTTTTCAGAGTTGAATAACGAGATAACTCCAAAAGCTGTACAGAAGCTTTAGAAGATGCATGCAGTTTGCTCACCCATAAAATGTAAGTCAGATGGTTAAAACAGGTTCATCTGTATTAAAATTTAGATCTAATGAATGACATCTCCATTTCGACCCTTTGCAGCTTCTGGAGACAAGTGTTCTCTCATTACAGAAAAACTGGATCTTAATAAAACAGCTCTTCTCAAATGACACCTTGCCAGTACTGGGATCTGACGTTATAGTTCTAAGAAATATGATCCATTTTCTAAAACATCACTGGAGAGGTTTGGTGATAAAATTAATTTATATTTGAAGACAAGTAAACAGATATTTTTCAACCAAATGAATATTCATCCATAGTCTTTATTCCTAGTCTCCTTATGTATTCCTCTATATCTGCTCTGGAAGATGAGAAGATTCTCCCAAATAAAAATTCATTTTTTACAGGTAATTTTTTAATGAAGTTCTTTGTTGCCTACAGACAATCATGTGTACTTTAGCAACTATCGATAGACTGGATTAAGACCAAGGTCAACTAGTATATGCTTGTTCATCTTCCTACTAGTGTAAACTAGTGTAAACTAATATATGCTTGCTCATCTTCCTACTAGTGTAAACTAATATATGCTTGCTCATCTTCCTACTAGTGTAAACTAATATATGCTTGCTCATCTTCCTACTAGTGTAAACTAATATATGCTTGCTCATCTTCCTATTAGTGTAAACTAATATATGCTTGCTCATCTTCCTATTAGTGTAAACTAATATATGCTTGCTCATCTTCCTACTAGTGCACTCATTCACGACCCTATTTCATGTGCCTGACAACAAAAGCCTTTACTGTGAAACTGATTAAGGTCTGGTCAGTTTGAGGCAGCAGAATGAACTGTGGAAGGGTTGTAATCCACTAATTAAGGCAGTGGTGGGATTCAGCCAGTTCGCACCACTTCAGGAGAACCTGTTGTTAACTTTCTGAGCAGTCTGGCAAACTGGTTGTTGGAAGAAATCATTAGGGCAGAGAACCGGTTGTTAAATTACTTGAATCCCACCACTGAATTAAGGTCACAGAACTAAGCTTGTTAACTTGCAATTAGCACATTTTAGGGAAGTGCTGTGCTGCAGCAAAAAGCTGCTTAGAAAGAGATTGTTTAAGCAAAGGGCAAAAAAATGGGGTGGGGGAAGGGTCAGCCACAGCACATGGTATGAAAGAACTTTATTGGAACAAGGCAGCAGCAGCTGGTGATCTCTCTCTCCCTGCCGTCATGTGTCACTTATTAGTGACCATGTCACTTAATGACCAAATCATTGGAATCAAACACAGTCATTGAATGAGGAAAGGTATAACTTCCATGAACTCTAGGTAAATGAGGCCCTAATCTCCAGACTATACTACAAAAGAAATCCCAATATAAAGTGAGACATAATGGAATCCAAAATACTTGTTCCAATTTGCTTATTGACTCTAAACAGTAGTGATTAGAGGAGAGAATGGGAATTACATTGGTCATGGAACACATGACTCATTTCTGTCCTGATATGGGAAAAACTGACCAAACTGGTGCTAGCTCCCATAATAAAAGGTGTGATCCATACAGAAATTTCTTTTTTAATTTGCTATGCAAATTATACTTAATAGAAACTTTATAATAGAAACTTTCTTGTGAAGTCAAGATAATACGATACGATAGTATGATAATAATCCAATTCCATAACAAAATGTAATTTATATGTGCTGGGCTTCTGCACAGAATTAGACCTGTTAAGGTCTTACAATACATCTGTGTGACAATGCCAGTTTTTTGTTTGTGGAAAATGCCAGCATGGCCAACAATTCACTACAATTCAAATTTATTTTTAAAATTACAGTCCATCCTGTGTCTGATGAAAGGTTAGGCATAAATATAATAGATACATGCCAAGCAAAGTATGGGCTTTCTTCAATGGTGTTGTTCCCCTAACAGATATTTTTCAACCAAATGAATATTCATCCATAGTCTTTATTCCTAGTCTCCTTATGTATTCCTCTATATCTGCTCTGGAAGATGAGAAGATTCTCCCAAATAAAATAGATACGGATGGGTGAGAGAGAAGAAAGAGACTAATAGGAAGCTCTATTGCACAAGTGGAAATCTACTTGAATTGGACACAGCTATTCGATAATGTTTTTATTTCTATTACATCAAATGATATTTATCTCAAAGAAAAATAAATTTCCACTTTATAGAA
Source organism: Ahaetulla prasina (assembly GCF_028640845.1). NCBI lineage: Eukaryota > Metazoa > Chordata > Lepidosauria > Squamata > Colubridae > Ahaetulla > Ahaetulla prasina. Next base: position 115,298,310 of record NC_080539.1, on the reverse strand, counting down.
TAAGTAATTGATTGCTTACATTTTTTATTAACTCTGCCTTGTTTAAATCTAATTCATAAATTATTGTTGAAACCATGTTTTGGACTTTGTACTTCTGCTACCTGCCCAATTCATCATAAATTTAAGTGCAAATATGAAGCAATTTCTTTAAAAAAATCAGTGTAACAATCCATTCAAGAAATGCATATTTTTATATGTTTAACAAAAATATATAGTCATCGAATACACCTTTATAGTTGACATGCATTTCTTCAACTTCATCCCAAACTATTTCTGCACTAGCTTCCACTGTGGAGAAAATGGCAAACTTCATGGCTATGAAAAATTCTGAGTAGGCTAATAATAAAATATCATGATTTATGTTCAATATTTCAGATTAAGAATAAATAATATTCATGTGTACTAGCCAACATAGTATGCATGCATACTCTATACTAGAAGATTGTATCTCGACATGAGTAGCATTATATATTTTTATTTATTTATTTAGATGGATGGATGGATGGATGGATGGATGGATGGATGGATGGATTCAATGCATTCCCCAATAAAAACTGTTTTGAAACATAGCAGAACTTATTTTATGTAACAAACGCTTCCATTTTTGCACCTACCTATGCAGGTTACTACCTAATATTCATTCTTTTGCTTTTTAAAAAGCAAACTACAAATAGAATATTTTAACTAGAAAATAACATTGTTCTGATCTATATGAGTCTTCTCAAAAGAAAATCAGTGGGCTTGCTCCCATGTCAGACTGCATAGTTTTAAGACTAAGATTATTTACATATTTTACAGTTTTATTAGATTATAATTCCCAATTATCTGTCTTCCCAAACTCTCTACTATTATGCAGCAAAACCTTTGTATTTATGGCAGTCCTTTAAGGCTACAATAAATGCATACAATTATTCAAGATTATTCTAGCCATTAAGTTACAATATTTTACTGCTACAGATTTGAATGGATACATTTCTCCTCTACGAAGTATTGACTGAGCAAAAATGTTCTGTCTAGCTCCCCCCAATAATTTTTTTAAAAAACCAAATAAAATAGATACGGATGGGTGAGAGAGAAGAAAGAGACTAATAGGAAGCTCTATTGCACAAGTGGAAATCTACTTGAATTGGACACAGCTATTCGATAATGTTTTTATTTCTATTACATCAAATGATATTTATCTCAAAGAAAAATAAATTTCCACTTTATAGAATAAGTAATTGATTGCTTACATTTTTTATTAACTCTGCCTTGTTTAAATCTAATTCATAAATTATTGTTGAAACCATGTTTTGGACTTTGTACTTCTGCTACCTGCCCAATTCATCATAAATTTAAGTGCAAATATGAAGCAATTTCTTTAAAAAAATCAGTGTAACAATCCATTCAAGAAATGCATATTTTTGTATGTTTAACAAAAATATATAGTCATCGAATACACCTTTATAGTTGACATGCATTTCTTCAACTTCATCCCAAACTATTTCTGCACTAGCTTCCACTGTGGAGAAAATGGCAAACTTCATGGCTATGAAAAATTCTGAGTAGGCTAATAATAAAATATCATGATTTATGTTCAATATTTCAGATTAAGAATAAATAATATTCACGTGTACTAGCCAACATAGTATGCATGCATACTCTATACTAGAAGATTGTATCTCGACATGAGTAGCATTATATATTTTTATTTATTTATTTAGATGGATGGATGGATGGATGGATGGATGGATTCAATGCATTCCCCAATAAAAACTGTTTTGAAACATAGCAGAACTTATTTTATGTAACAAACGCTTCCATTTTTGCACCTACCTATGCAGGTTACTACCCTAATATTCATTCTTTTGCTTTTTAAAAAGCAAACTACAAATAGAATATTTTAACTAGAAAATAACATTGTTCTGATCTATATGAGTCTTCTCAAAAGAAAATCAGTGGGCTTGCTCCCATGTCAGACTGCATAGTTTTAAGACTAAGATTATTTACATATTTTACAGTTTTATTAGATTATAATTCCCAATTATCTGTCTTCCCAAACTCTCTACTATTATGCAGCAAAACCTTTGTATTTATGGCAGTCCTTTAAGGCTACAATAAATGCATACAATTATTCAAGATTATTCTAGCCATTAAGTTACAATATTTTACTGCTACAGATTTGAATGGATACATTTCTCCTCTACGAAGTAGAGACTGAGCAAAAATGTTCTGTCTAGCTCCCCCCAATAATTTTTTTAAAAAACCAAATAAGAAAAAAAAAAAACTAGATAAAAAAACAGTCGCTGAGATTTCCCCCTTCCCGCCCCCTTAGAATTTCTGAAAAGATTAAGTCAAATCTAATTTGGTCCCTGGCTGCCTAACATCTTCATTCTGGCAAATTATCCTCTTTGCATTCATTTAAAAATCTTGAACTTTATAAAATTATCTAGCCAATCCCCACACAGAGTGTTTACTGTTAACGGTGTCTGTTTATCCTGGGGAATTCCCACGGGTGACATAAAGCTTTTGGTAAGCTATATCAACAATCCTGCAAGTAGGAAGCCTTTCCTGTGACATCTTCCTCCACAGGAGTGCTTTGAAATGTTTGTCACGAAAGAATATGTATGACAAGTGTTACACCAGTGTGAATGCTCTACATAGATTGCCTTTGAGTTAGGATACCCGACTCAGTTCATGTGGATTCCGTATTCTGTTTTGTGTACTAAGTGAATTCTTCCAAACCTCTTGCTGAGAAGAACTAAACAAAATAGTAAAATATCAAAGTGGTCTAAATATAACATCTTCTGAATTTTGCATATACATCATAATCTATTTCTTTTCAGATTTTCCCTCTTTTATTGACATAAATTCAAAATGTATGTTTCAAATTCTCATCAGTTTGAAACTCACTCCTTTAAAAAAAATACAATGTGGCATTAATGATAACTATTAAAGCATAAATATTACGTCAATAGTAACATGTACAGATTATATAGTGGAAGACTATTTTCCTCAAACTCAAAACCTGAGTAATGCAGGGTAAAGAATGAATGATAGTTCATTCACGTTAACATAAGCATCCTTCCATAGGAATACAGTGGTGAAGAAATACCAGCAGCTAACATCTTTAGGTGATATTTCTGCTCACTGATGTTGTCTTATACAGATGTTTAAATGTGTTGTAGTTTGGAATGCTATGTTTTTGATATCTGTTTCTATTAAAATTTAATAGTTTAACAAAGGTATATTATTATCTATGTTGTGATATTACTAATTCAGATAACTCAAGATCCAAAGATCTCCAGAGAAAATATGACTTTCCATATGGATGTTTAAACCACTTGTTTTTCCTTCAGGAAAAATATTTTGGGTTTTATTTTGGGTAACGCTCAAATATCCCCTACATTTTGGAAGTGCTATATCATGTGATGTGATGTGATATGATGTCATAAGAGGTTTTCTGGCATTTATGAACATTCTACACACTTCTATTGGAATCCAGATTAATATCTATGCTTTCTATGCTTTCAAATGATGCATTGCACTGCTATTTCATTCTAATATCCAGACATTATTTTATTTCAGAAACTAGGCATACAATGTTCTAAACATACTTCCCAGAAAATATATATCTTTCATTGATTTTAAGAGACCTTACTTAATAGCCTTACATGTTAAAATCATTGGGCTATCCAAGAACACATATTTTCAGGATTATCATAAGAGCATTCAAATATTTTAAGCCACTATCCATTTATTGTTTGGGAAATAAGCTAACAACAACAATCATATCATTGACAAGTTTATGAAATGTTGTTTCATACAACTTGAAGCTTTTTGTTTCAATAAGATCATTGCTTCTCTAAAATGATAGACTCATCCATAGAAATAACTCTTTAATAAATGGATTTTTGGCATTGACCATAAGAAAAAAAAGATCCATAAGAGTAGACATAGATATTACAGGCATTTGGAAAACAACTGACCAAGACTTTATGATAGATTCATTTTGTAATTTAATTAATGTTTTCATCATTATAAGAATAGCTATGTGGTGAAACTTCTACTCTATCTATCTATCTATCTATCTATCTATCTATCTATCTATCTATCTATCTATCTATCTATCTATCATCTATATTTGCCCCAGGCAAGTTACATGTTCACTTTTCAAAAAGTGAATAAAAAGTTCAGAGCTGGATAAAAAGCTTTAAAGCTATGGATACATAATATGTTACCTTAAATGGTTTCTTGAAACAGAAGCATAAGAAAATATAAAGAAAAAACATTATCTGCCATTTCTCTCACAATAAATTTAAGCATAGTTAAATATTTATCACATTTTTCTACAAAAAAAACGAAACACTAGGCAGTGCTTGAACATTTTGCTATGAACCTCCGTGGATACCTAATAAATAAATAAAACAAAGGTGTTTTCAACTGCCTTGCAGATTAAATTATAAATAGTTTTGGTTTTTGGTTTTTTGTAAAATGTTTTAGACCTTGAATCAGGCCTCCAGCTATGAACAATTATATTTAACTAAAAATGCCCATTGTATTTTTTTAAGTCCTATGATGCACACACAAACATACACACAAATCTACAGGATAAATACAGTACACATTGTTTTAAATCGAACGCCTGCTTATGATATTGTAGTGGGATTGTTCCAAGAAAGTGGTTTCTGCACTTTTCCTTTGCAGTTTTAAGGCTGTTTTTTAATCCTTCTTTTTTTAAAAAAATGCATGAATTATTTTCCTTTATCTCATTTTCTGAAACCCACATTATCGAACATTACCTCAGTCTACCAACAGAGATTCATGTACCTTTCGAATTCAGGTCCGTGGAAACAAGCTTTGAGTGTGAAACTCAAAATGACAAATTAGTGTCCAAAGCACCTGATTCTAAAATTAAGGGGGAAATACTCAAATTGCTTAACAAATCAAAATTTAAAAAACCTCTCCAGCTTTATATGTTTCACATCAACCATGTAGGGTCCTGTGGGGCTCTTCAGTTTTCCTATCCACCTATTTTAATATCAGCCAGGAACTGTTACACATGTGAATGAAGTTGCTGGCAGAAGGGGAGAAAAACGGGCTCACATGCACCCATTGGATAGAAAACGTTTTGCAAATATTACAGGTTTCCTTAAAGGGGTGCACATTTCACAGTGACAGCTTGCTGTTAAATACAGGGCAAAAAGCGACGGGGGGGAGGGGGAGAAGACTTTTCACACCTTGTGCCGTTTTTTGGTCCAGGTGCTGAAATGCCTCCCCCCACATCACCCCAAGAGAGCGTCAGCACTGAAAGCAGAAGGCGATCCTGGGAGGAAATACTTGGAAGGCACAAGGCGGTAATATACCTTTCTCAAAGCGGGTGCCGGAGAGCTTGTACCTGGCAAACCTTCCCTCAGGTAGCCGGGGGGGGGGGGAAGGACTCTCTCCTTGTCACAGCTGCTTCTTCTTCATCGGAGCCAGGGAACAAGCGAGTCCCGTACTAATTGCAACACCGGACCCAATTTCGACAAACCCACAATCTCTCAGCCACACTCATTCCCCCCACCACCACCACCACGGTGCCATCAATTCACCCGAAGAGCCTCGTTTATCACTTTTCGCACCCGGACCCGCATACAATGGGACTTACTCCCAGGTAGTCTGCCTAAGCACCGAAGCATCCTCGAACAATGCACTGCGGAGCGCCTTCCCAAACTGCACCAGAGGAACAAGACGCCTCTTTGCAAGCATCACAGACACACAGGCGCAAACGCGCGCGCACTGCTATACGTACCCACACACACACGCAATTACACACACACACACACACACACAGCCCAAGCCCCCCAAAAAGTGTATCCGTAGACCCAACCTTCCAGCGAAGCCAGGAAGAAGCTCCAACTGCACGGGGTCGGATCACGGGACGCCACAAACCTCTTGCCCCCTTCTGCCTCCGGACCCTCGCGCCAAAGCAATTCCTGCTCAAAGTCCAGAAGGGCGGGTAGGGCGAGATGTTCCGTAGCCTCTCGCTGCCCTCGCTCGGTCTCCTCCCCGGTTGCCCCGGCGGGTCGTTTTGGCCGCCTGTGAGATTAGGACGCCACCGCTTGGCGCGTTTGCCGAAGCTGGGTTCGCCAATCAGAGCTCTCGCTGCTTTTTCTCCCCTCCCGCAGAGGAAGCCGAAGCGGAGCCGGGCGCGAGAGGAGCTCCCAGCCAGAGCCGAGGAGCGCGCGGGAGAACTAGCAGGAGTTCAGGAGGCGGCGCCTGCTGCACATCCCAGAGCGGCCGAGGCCAGGTGCGGCGGTGGCGGCAGCAGAAGCAGCAGCAGCGCTCGCTCCCGCGGCGCAGGCACAGCGCGACTGGCGGCAGTAGCGGCCGCAAATCGAGCCCCTTCACTTCCAGGATGCTCTGGTTGTGAGGAGCTGGGGCAGCGGTGGGAGGAGGAGGAGGAGGAGGGGCTGTAGCACATTCTTTTCCTCACTTCCACAGGCAGCTGGCGAACAAACTCTCCCGAGTTCCAGTCAGGCGCTTCGCCCTCTTCCCCTCGCCTTCGGGAAGCAGCCGGCAAGCTCGCCTGTTATGTGCGCCTGTGCAGCTCCCTCACAAGTAACGGAGCCTCGTCTCTTCTCCCCAACGGCGCTGTTTGCACGCAGCGCAGCTCGTCGCCCATTCTCGACAACACGCACACACACACCCTCTTTCTCGGTACGAGTCGCCGCGTTTCCCTGCCGGCGCCCGGGCGTTTGCTCGCGCGTGGCGTGGCCTCTCCCGCCCCCTAATTTTCGGCGACAAGAATCTCGTTCGCGAGGGCGGGGGAGAGCTAGCTTTGCTTTTCCCCCTGCCGACAATCCCTTCTTTTCAGCCAAAGCTTAAGAATTCCCCCCCACTCTCTCTCTCTCGGTCGCCCTTGCTGCTGTTGAGGCTGCTGCTGTTACCGCCTTCCGATTTTGCGACCTAAGCGAGTAGTTCCTACCCTGGCCTGGAGGTGGATGGGTGGGGAGGAACGGCGAGAAAAGAGCAAAAAAATTGCAACATAGGCCAGCCTTGCCACCGATGGGGTGGCAGAGCCGGATAAAGGGAGGGAGGGAGGGGGTTGATTCACTCACCCCGCCCGAGGAATTTGGGGTGGTGGCCTGACTCAGGTAATTTCGGATTCCCGCACACCAAACGGCAAACCGATTTTTGTCAGCCCCCCGCCCATGGCAGACCGCGGGCTCGATGCTTTCAGGGGCATCTGAAAGAGCCTACTTTTAAAAACGCAGCAGCGGCAAGCGACCCAGCAAAGCAAACAAAAGAAACGACACCGGTTCTCTGGACCGCAACTCTTTAGTGGGAAAGAGGGAGAGTAAAAGAGAAGGGACCACTGGTAGGGAAGAATCTACCCCATGAAGGGACAGCTTTGCGTTGCTCCATGATGCGGCTGGCATGATTTGACTCTGCTTTTGTAGAAGACCAGTTACCCAGGCTGCTGCCTTCCCGTGGAGCTTTTCCAAACTCCAATACATAGGTCACAGATAAGCAAACCTTGCTCTACTGCCTCATTTTATCACAGCTTAATTTTTTTAAACCCAAGGAACATAATGTATCTCTTACTCAGTTTATCTATCATCTATCTCTTGTAAAGATGTATCGTTTTATTATGAATTATCATCTGTGCACACTTAGTGATTTGCTTTTGACATTTGTGGGAACTCGTACAGGTGTATATTTCATTGCACAGGACAATTTGTATGTTGGTATGCACCTCATAATTACTCCATAAGCCCTAACTCTGCAGCTCAGATGAACAGATATTTAATGTCCAAACGTTTATACATGTGCAGTCACAACCCAATATACTCTTTGAATGTTATAATACTGTATTTACATTGGTGCAATAAATGTGGGGATGTAGTTGTTAATATCCCCATATGTTTTAAAATTTACATTAATAATTAATGTAAGAACAACATTTAATAATTGATATAAGAGCAATGACTTCACTCTTCGTATGCTTAAAAACAATTATAGGGGTTTGTAGTTCTTTAAGTTGTTTTCTCTACTTCTCCCATACTTTTGGTTATTGGCCTTGTGAATTGTGCTCTCCTAGCCTTTATTCTTGATTCCACTTTTCCTCTTTCTTTTAGGCTAATTCCTTCTCATTCCACAGCTGTTGATCTTCTGCTTCTGCAGTTTCTTCTGTTTTTCTTGGACCTTCAGATCACTAAATCTCTCTCTTAAGATTTAAGCAACTCAGGCTCAGCCAATGATGGCTAAATATGTTGCTCTTTCTATAATAGCAACTCATTTAATCCCTGAGGATGCCTTCATCTTGTTATAATATAACCAAATGCTGTACAACACAGATTCTAGAATAAAAACTTAAGAAGCATGTGACTATTCCATTTAAGTCCAATACTATTTCTTCTCCTCTCCTCTCCTCAGTGAATGCAACTGTGATGATGCAAAGGATTGCAAAGTTGATTGTTATTATTTATTTAGATGACATAATGCATGGCAAATTGGTGGGTAGCAGCAAAAATCTGAATTATGCATTTTTTTCTCAAAAAGGAACTAACAGTGTACTTCTTGTAAATCAGATTTGAGGTTGGCTTTATAGTTCACTAATGATTATCAGTCCTTCATTTAATAAATATTTGCATTTACTTTACTAAAGAAAGGCATGGCATTGATATTTAATATGCCACTGTGAACACATAGTTTATTAAAGAAAATTTAATGTTACAGAAAGGGAAAATGAGTAAGGTCAGTGCTATTCTTTCCCCTTGACCATAGCAAGGCAGTAACCTAATAAATCATTTTAAAACTTTATTGATCTGGGAAATAACAAAACTGTAAACTTGTCAGTTTGACAAGTAATCTACCGTAGTAATATATCACAATAGAAATGGATACCAGACATAAAAGGCTACAACAATAAAATATTCAGTGATAAAGAATTTCTTAGCCACTTACAAGTGTGGTGTATATGCTTTTATTGGTATGCATGGTTATACAAGGTTTCTCTGGAATAAAAATAAATAGGGATTTCAAATAAGGGAACAAAGTGAAACATAATCCAGAAGAAACTGGGTGCAAAGTTTATGGAATGCTTTAATCCTTTTTAGGGCAACAGAATATATATTTGGATGGTTTTATCTTTTCTCTGTCTTTGCAATCCTTAATATTGATATTAATGATTTTTAATAGTTTTTAAAATAGCGCTAGTTATGCTAATGGCAGCTTAGGCATTATCAACAATGGTGGGCTGCTACTGGTTTGCCCCGGATTGGGTGAACCGGTGGTGGTGGTGGGAAGCTCCGGCCACCCACCCAGATGCTTCTGCGCATGCGCAGAACCGTCGCGCACACGCATGAGCGCGCTTGCACCCACGAGCAAACTGGTAGCAATGGGTTTTGAAACCCACCCCTGATTATCAACCATCTCTACTAAAGCACAAAAATTGGGGGGGGGGAGTAAAAAGATTCTAGGATTCCTTTTCATTCAAATCTTTATTTTGTGCTATAGCATTTAATATGTAGCAAAAGAAATCTTTTCTATTCCGAGTAGCACTGAATCTTTCAACCCAAAGGACATGACATTCTGGATTATTGAGAATGCATGTTAACATTTGCACAAGTAACTGAACCAGCCCTATAAAGTAGACAACATGAGATGACAAAGTCAGGTGCCATATGATGTTCCTTTTGAATTCAATTGTGAACAGAACTGTGCTATTGGAAACAAGAAATGTGTATGTCACATAATCTGTCCTCATGATATGGAGCAGCATTCCCCAATCTTTCTGGCACCGGGGACGGGTTTCGTGGAAGACAATTTTTCCATTGACCTGTATGTGTGTGTGGTTTTTCATGCAACATAGATCCCACACATGCTTAGATGAAGCTTCGCTCACTCGCCAGTCGCTTACACGGCCTGGTTCCTAAGAGGCTATGGACCAATCCCAGTTCGTAGCCCAGGGTTTGGGGATCCCTGATATACAACCTTACTCTATGGCCAATATTGAGATAAAATTGAATTGCAAATTCAGTCAAAAATATATGGATGGGGGATATCATCACCTTGCTTTTGTCTTAAGGCAATAAAACAAATGCCTGTGAGAAACTTTGACATATTTATTTATTTATTTATTTATTTATTTATTATTTAAATTTATATACCGCCCTATCTCCCAAAGGACTCAGGGCGGTTCACAGGCATATAAAACATCAATATACAAAATTAAAATAATCTTTAAAAAACTTATTCCAATGCCCTATCATTAAAAATAGAAATATAAATATTAAAATCAATTTAAAACCCCTATAAAATTTAAAATCTAAGCCAGTCCTGCACAGATGAATAAATGTGTCTTGAGCTCGCGACGGAAGGTTCGAAGGTCCGGAAGTTGACGGAGTCCTGGGGGGAGCTCGTTCCAGAGGGCGGGAGCCCCCACAGAGAAGGCCCTTCCTGGGCGCCGCCAGACGACACTGCCTAGCTGACGGCACCCTGAGGAGTCCCTCCTGTGAGAGCGCACGGGGTCGGTGAGAGGTATCTGGTCGCAGTAGGCGGTCCCAGATAACCCGGCCCTATGCCATGGAGCGCTTTAAAGGTGGTCACCAAAACCTTGAAGCGCACCCGAAGGCCACAGGTAGCCAGTGCAGCCTGCGCAGGATGGGTGTTATGCGGGAGCCACGAGGGCTCCATCTATCACCCGCAGCCGCATTCTGACTAACTGTAGCCTCCGGATGCCCTTCAAGGGAGCCCCATGTAGAGAGCGCAGTAATCCAGGCGAGACGTCACGAGGGCGTGAGTGACCGTGCATAGGGCCTCCCGGTCCAGAAAGGCGAACTGGCGCACCAGGCGAACCTGGTAGAACGCTCTCCTGGAGACGGCCGTCAAATGATCTTCTAGAGACAGCCGCTCATCCAGGAGGACGCTGTTGCGCACCCTCTCCATCGGGCCAGTGACTCGCCACGAGGAGGAGGAGGAGGAGGAGGAGGAGGAGGAGGAGGAGGAGGAGGAGGAGGAGGAGGAGGAGGAGGAGGAGGAGGAGGAGGAGGAGGAGGAGGAGGAGGAGGAGGAGGAGGAGGAGGAGGAGGAGGAGGAGGAGGAGGAGGAGGAGGAGGAGGAGGAGGAGGAGGAGGAGGAGGAGGAGGAGGAGGAGGAGGAGGAGGAGGAGGAGGAGGAGGAGGAGGAGGAGGAGGAGGAGGAGGAGGAGGAGGAGGAGGAGGAGGAGGAGGAGGAGGAGGAGGAGGAGGAGGAGGAGGAGGAGGAGGAGGAGGAGGAGGAGGAGGAGGAGGAGGAGGAGGAGGAGGAGGAGGAGGAGGAGGAGGAGGAGGAGGAGGAGGAGGAGGAGGAGGAGGAGGAGGAGGAGGAGGAGGAGGAGGAGGAGGAGGAGGAGGAGGAGGAGGAGGAGGAGGAGGAGGAGGAGGAGGAGGAGGAGGAGGAGGAGGAGGAGGAGGAGGGGTTGATTCACTCACCCCGCCCGAGGAATTTGGGGTGGTGGCCTGACTCAGGTAATTTCGGATTCCCGCACACCAAACGGCAAACCGATTTTTGTCAGGCCCCCCGCCCATGGCAGACCGCGGGCTCGATGCTTTCAGGGGCATCTGAAAGAGCCTACTTTTAAAAACGCAGCAGCGGCAAGCGACCCAGCAAAGCAAACAAAAGAAACGACACCGGTTCTCTGGACCGCAACTCTTTAGTGGGAAAGAGGGAGAGTAAAAGAGAAGGGACCACTGGTAGGGAAGAATCTACCCCATGAAGGGACAGCTTTGCGTTGCTCCATGATGCGGCTGGCATGATTTGACTCTGCTTTTGTAGAAGACCAGTTACCCAGGCTGCTGCCTTCCCGTGGAGCATTTCCAAACTCCAATACATAGGTCACAGATAAGCAAACCTTGCTCTACTGCCTCATTTTATCACAGCTTAATTTTTTTAAACCCAAGGAACATAATGTATCTCTTACTCAGTTTATCTATCATCTATCTCTTGTAAAGATGTATCGTTTTATTATGAATTATCATCTGTGCACACTTAGTGATTTGCTTTTGACATTTGTGGGAACTCGTACAGGTGTATATTTCATTGCACAGGACAATTTGTATGTTGGTATGCACCTCATAATTACTCCATAAGCCCTAACTCTGCAGCTCAGATGAACAGATATTTAATGTCCAAACGTTTATACATGTGCAGTCACAACCCAATATACTCTTTGAATGTTATAATACTGTATTTACATTGGTGCAATAAATGTGGGGATGTAGTTGTTAATATCCCCATATGTTTTAAAATTTACATTAATAATTAATGTAAGAACAACATTTAATAATTAATGTAAGAACAACATTTAATAATTGATATAAGAGCAATGACTTCACTCTTCGTATGCTTAAAAACAATTATAGGGGTTTGTAGTTCTTTAAGTTGTTTTCTCTACTTCTCCCATACTTTTGGTTATTGGCCTTGTGAATTGTGCTCTCCTAGCCTTTATTCTTGATTCCACTTTTCCTCTTTCTTTTAGGCTAATTCCTTCTCATTCCACAGCTGTTGATCTTCTGCTTCTGCAGTTTCTTCTGTTTTTCTTGGACCTTCAGATCACTAAATCTCTCTCTTAAGATTTAAGCAACTCAGGCTCAGCCAATGATGGCTAAATATGTTGCTCTTTCTATAATAGCAACTCATTTAATCCCTGAGGATGCCTTCATCTTGTTATAACCAAATGCTGTACAACACAGATTCTAGAATAAAAACTTAAGAAGCATGTGACTATTCCATTTAAGTCCAATACTATTTCTTCTCCTCTCCTCTCCTCAGTGAATGCAACTGTGATGATGCAAAGGATTGCAAAGTTGATTGTTATTATTTATTTAGATGACATAATGCATGGCAAATTGGTGGGTAGCAGCAAAAATCTGAATTATGCATTTTTTTCTCAAAAGAACTAATAGTGTACTTCTTGTAAATCAGATTTGAGGTTGGCTTTATAGTTCACTAATGATTGTCAGTCCTTCATTTAATAGATATTTGCATTTACTTTACTAAAGAAAGGCATGGCATTGATATTTAATATGCCACTGTGAACACATAGTTTATTAAAGAAAATTTAATGTTACAGAAAGGGAAAATGAGTAAGGTCAGTGCTATTCTTTCCCCTTGACCATAGCAAGGCAGTAACCTAATAAATCATTTTAAAACTTTATTGATCTGGGAAATAACAAAACTGTAAACTTGTCAGTTTGACAAGTAATCTACCGTAGTAATATATCACAATAGAAATGGATACCAGACATAAAAGGCTACAACAATAAAATATTCAGTGATAAAGAATTTCTTAGGCACTTACAAGTGTGGTGTATATGCTTTTATTGGTATGCATGGTTATACAAGGTTTCTCTGGAATAAAAATAAATAGGGATTTCAAATAAGGGAACAAAGTGAAACATAATCCAGAAGAAACTGGGTGCAAAGTTTATGGAATGCTTTAATCCTTTTTAGGGCAACAGAATATATATTTGGATGGTTTTATCTTTTCTCTGTCTTTGCAATCCTTAGTATTGATATTAATGATTTTTAATAGTTTTTAAAATAGCGCTAGTTATGCTAATGGCAGCTTAGGCATTATCAACAATGGTGGGCTGCTACTGGTTTGCTCCGGATTGGGTGAACCGGTAGTGGTGGTGGTGGGAAGCTCCGGCCACCCACCCAGATGCTTCTGCGGCAAGAGAACCGTCACAAGACACGCATCAGCGCGCTTGCACCCACGAGCAAACTGGTAGCAATGGGTTTTGAAACCCACCCCTGATTATCAACCATCTCTACTAAAGCACAAAAATTGGGGGGGGGGAGTAAAAAGATTCTAGGATTCCTTTTCATTCAAATCTTTATTTTGTGCTATAGCATTTAATTTGTAGCAAAAGAAATCTTTTCTATTCCGAGTAGCACTGAATCTTTCAACCCAAAAGACATGACATTCTGGATTATTGAGAATGCATGTTAACATTTGCACAAGTAACTGAACCAACCCTATAAAGTAGACAACATGAGATGACAAAGTCAGGTGCCATATGATGTTCCTTTTGAATTCAATTGTGAACGGAACTGTGCTATTGGAAACAAGAAATGTGTATATCACATAATCTGTCCTCATGATATGGAACAGCATTCCCCAATCTTTCTGGCACCAGGGACGGGTTTCGTGGAAGGCAATTTTTCCATTGACCTGTATGTGTGTGTGGTTTTTCATGCAACATAGATCCCACACATGCTTAGATGAAGCTTCGCTCACTTGCCAATCGCTTACACGGCCTGGTTCCTAACAGGCTATGGACCATCCCAGTTCGTAGCCCAGGGTTTGGGGATCCCTGATATACAACCTTGCTCTATGGCCAATATTGAGATAAAATTGAATTGCAAATTCAGTCAAAAATATATGGATGGGGGATATCATCACCTTGCTTTTGTCTTAAGGCAATAAAATAAATGCCTGTGAGAAACTTGAACATATAACTTTATAATAACTAAGTTATTTGGAATTCCTGTGCTTTCCTACAGTTATGGTTTGAGATATAAAAAAACTGCATCTCATTTATTTGGCTATGTGTTATGCAGACATGTTCTCAAGAAATTTTCTGATATGCATATGCTCAGATTGAATATATTTAATGCTGAGTATGTAATAATTAAAAACAATTGCCTTTACAATTGCAACAGACAACAATAAGGCAGATATATTTCTAAAAACTACTCTTTGTTTCAATATGATATCCAATATCCCCAAATAGTTTATGTAACCTGTTGAAAAATCCACCTCATGAAGTACCACCAGCTGTACTTTAGGTGGGTCTTTCAATGTGTGTATTTCAATGAAAGGACATAAATACCTTGATGCAGTAAAATGGCCAATATTTCTGATTTGATATATTCCTAAGGATGAGCATTTTGAAGTCCTGAAGATGGTGATTCCCTTTCTCTGTGGTGGACCACTCTCTTTGGAAGGTGCCTCTGTGCCCTCAGTAAAACCAGCTTGTGCCAATACTGGCAGCTTTTTATGCTGTTGTAGCATAGTGTTCCACAGGCATTTGTAATATTTTGTCATTGTTGGGTTGAACCTGGTAGCTATTTATGGCTTTTTACTATTGTTATTTTGCTTGTGGTTTTAATCTATGTTTATTGTGTTCATTCTTATTCCTGTAAACCATCCTGAATTGTAAGGTTCACTGCTATACAAGTGCAATATATAAATAAATACATTATGACATTGCTTTCCCAGGATGGATAGCACAGGATTCATACACTCCTCGTTAAATCAGTGTACTTGACATAAGCATACCTGAGTCGATTCCTGCAAATGAAAATTACAAGCTAATTACAGGAATCAAAAGGCTTCATACCAGAAGAGGGGTTGGGAAACCTATAATAATTAGATTTCCATCCAGTTATGCAGATCTGTACACTTTCTCTGTATTAGAAACCTGTTGACAGCCAAAACCAGCAGCTAATTGGATAAAATAACTAGTTTTCTCAACGTGAAAATGGAAATTACAACAGTTTTGAGAGTGTTTGGAATATTGTACTGAATAATTCAGTGAGTAATTGTTTTTGTTTCTTGCAGAAGCAATTGGCCAGTGTTGCATGATCAGAATGAAGAATATTGTGCATTGAAGAATAGAACAGTCAGAAGCAATGATTAACAAATACTCCATCTATGATTAGAAATTGAATAAAGGATTTATCTCCCTTTTAGCAATTGGTCAGCTTTGGGTACCGGTAACTATCTGGAACAATAAAGAGTAGTGGACTGATCTAATGGGATATAGTAACTTTGAAATACTTCACATAGAGTAGCATCATGTGGTAGGTGATAAATTTAAGAATCCCAGGAGCCCAGGAATTTAACTTGGATTCACCGTGCATTTGGCAGGGAAAAACTGTCAACAGCCAGCAATTGTTTGTCCACGTAATAGTTTGGATGTGTTTTTCAGAAAAATGATTGCCAAGTACCTTTTTAAAATAGGTGTGTTCCTAATTTTAAGAAGGTAGAGATAGAAATTATTAAAACTGAGCATCGCATATCAATGCTTAAAGAGAAACCTACATTAATAATGATAAACAGTAGGAACCTGAAGAAGTACTTACAGAAAAAAAATAACAGAAAACATCTAACAAATTCTGTTCTTTTTTTAATTCTAGAACTCTAGAATCTTTACTTTTATATCTAATGGTGTTATTTGGTTTTCTTTCCTCCTAGATAGGAAGCACAGATTAAGACCATTGCTGACACATTCAACATAATTGGAAAAAGATCTAAATGAATACCCTTTCTCCACAACAATATTTGGAGGAAAATTGCATTAATTTTATTTCATTCTTTGAAGCCTATATATTTTTTCTTCTCCTTTTGTAGCAAAAGAGTGCTCATTTCTTCTGATATCCAAAAGTAATATTTCCAATTTTTTTTTGTTCACTGGATATTGTTCTGCAGTCACATTGTATGTGCGAGTTACTGTAACTAAATCAAACATCCTACAAAAAGAAAACTCTGAAGTGTCAACCCATTTTGCACTGAAACAGCTATAATATCCAAATCCATCTGCAGTATTGTTATAAAGAACAGTGAAATCTGTAATATGTAAAGATGGTTTAGTACAAATATTTTCAGCAGCATAGAAAATTATTGCTCCTCCAAGAGTTAACCAAATTTGTCTGTGAAGGAAGTTGCATCAGTGACATCAGTGTGAATCCAAATTGCATCAGCACGTATTATGACATTCCAATCCTACAGGATTCTCAATTTCATTAGAATCTCCCATGTGCCTTATACAAACTTTTTAAAACTACGTTACATTCATCATGTTCTTCGGTGACCAGGATGCTTGTGTAAAATAATTAAAGTAAATGTAAAATATGTATTGAATAACAGCTTAATTATTCAGGAAATCTCATCTCCCAAATGATACTTGTTACCCAGTACAAAAGTAAATACTTAACATAAGAATTGAAGTTCTACATACATTTGTTTGAAAATAAACACCACTGAACACAAGACATATTTTAATAAGCAAATGTTAACTGTATCCTAAATGCTATCTATAATGCGCATATTATCAGTGGTGGGATTCAAGTAATTTAACAACTGGTTCTCTGCCCTAATGATTTCTTCCAACAACCAGTTTGCCAAACTGCTCAGAAAGTTAACAACCGGTTCTCCCGAAGTGGTGCGAACTGGCTGAATCCCACCACTGCATATGATGCTTGGATTCATCATCCAAGAATCTTGTTTTTAACCAGATGAATCTCATGGAAGTTCTACAATGTCTTTAGACATTTCACTTTTCCACGGAGATTATCACTTAGATCTGTATCATCTCCAATTAACCGCTCACATGTCTTAATTATCTAATCATCTGATCAGTTCTGCAATCCTGATCAGAGTGGAAAAACGGAATAGCTGCTACACTGCTACTGTAATGCTGCTACAGCTGCTACACCTGACTACTGTAGTGAGGAACCAAGTTCAGAGATTATCAAGGACCCCTCATTTCAACCCTGAGTTACAAATATTCTCCTTTAGTGGTTAGTGCTAGATTAGAACCCAGGAGTCTTAGTCTATTCTCCCCATCTTAAGTATGGAAAGTGGGGTGATTTGGGGCCAATCGCTTCCAGCCACCTCAAACAATTGTTATTTTGGGAAACATAGGAGGAGAGGGTAAGCTTATGCCATCTTGAACTGAACAGAATAAACTCAATTTATAAATCTAATACATTCGTTAATACAATACTGTAATTTAAATGGGATTGACAATAACAGAACTATCAGAAAAATATACAAAATCATGTACTTACAGTTTCAAACCCTCCTCACTGAACGCCCTCTCCCTGGCTAGTTTTAACTCTTCCCCTGAAGCCCAGATGGAAGAGCGCTACATATCCCTATGCAGAAGGAGTTTGAAGCATTGGGCAGGGACTGAAAATGGCTGCTTCTGGGTCTCATTAGACAGCATAGACTAGTAAATCTTTTAAACTTTTTTTGCTAAAATATACATGCTGTTATATATATTTCTGAAAGGAATATTATTTTAGTGCAATTTGTTGTTATGCATGTTTTTAAAATACCACTCACATGGATTTTTTTTTAAAAAAAATGGAATGATCCAAATATATCCATGTATGCAATTTCCCAAAATATGTGCTCTTTCCCAGGTGCATTTTCACAAATATATGTCTGTATATTTTTGTCCAGATAATGACAGGCACTTGCAGAGTCTATTCACTATTGCTATCCCTGGAACAGCAAAGTCTATTTTGGCAGATGGTGTAATTTGGTCCTATAGTGGTTTTATTTTACATTTTTATGTGAGGTCATCTTATATTTCTTTTCCATAGAAGCCTTTTTCTATGCATCTGGATGACTATAGTTAGGCTTAAAAGTGAGGGAGACTAGGAAGCTGCCATTGACAATTTGCAATTTAGAAAGGAAAACATGTTTCTCTCTCTCATATATATATATATATATATTGTTTGTATATGTTTATTGTATCCATTTTTACAACTACATTTTTGTACTATAATGCATTTGGGTCATGACTTTTAATTGGTCTATTAAACATTATATATACTCTCTTTAAAAATGCATTTTTGTACAAACTTTCCACTGGTGTATACATTTTGTACATTTTATGTGCATAGAATTGCACTGCAAAACCTGGAGAAGACTGAATATGGAAAGTTAAGTGTATTACAATTTGTGAATATAAACATTTATTACAGAAATGTGATTTGAATATTTTGGCATTATTACTTCCCATATCCTAATCTTTCTGGTGCACTTTGTATGTTTTGAGATCAAATTCTTTTTTTTTTTTTTTTATTCAAAAAGTTTTACAAAATTTTTTTCCCCCTTTCCCCCCCTCCTCTCCCCTCCCTTCACAACCCCCCTCCCCCCCCCGACTTCCCGGAACGGGCACAAGGTATAGTTAAAAATAAAACAAACATATGCTAAAAATTTTCATCCCAACTTAATTATACCCCTACAATCATCAATTCCTAACTTCCCCCAAAAACAATCAAAAATAATACATCATAATCATTCAAAAACAGTCTGATAACTCTTAGTCTGATATCTACGTTGAATATAGTCAATCCATTTTTTCCATTCCTTTAAGTATCTTTCTTGCGTATTGTCTTTCAAAAAGGCTGATATCTTCGCCATCTCAGCCAAATTGGCAACCTTCAATATCCATTCTTCTATTGTAGGTACTTCTTTTTTCTTCCAGTATTGTCCTATTAGTAATCTTGCTGCAGTTATTAGATTTAAAATCAATTTAGTCTCAATTACTGTACAATCCGTAATAATTCCCAACAAGAAAAATTGCGGCAGGAACTTTATCTTCTTTTTCAGAACATTTTGTAAAATCCACCAAATTTTTATCCAAAAGGCCTTTATGTCCTTACAAGTCCACCAAATGTGAAAATATGTAGCGTCATCACAATTACATCTCCAACATTTTGCTTGCATTTCTGGATACATACACGATAATTTTTTAGGATCTAGATGCCATCTATAAAACATTTTATAAAAATTTTCCCTCAGATTCTGTGCCTGCGTGAATTTAACATTTCTAACCCAAATTTTTCCCAAGTTTCCAATAATATTGGCTCCTGAAAATTTTGTGCCCACTTTATCATACAGTCCTTTACCAAGTCCCTTTCAGAATCTATTTCAAGTAACACATTATACAATCTCTTTATATGCTCCTGAGACTGATTTCTAATTTGCTTTACCAAATTTCCTCGTTCTGCTCTATACCAATTTTCTGATCTCCTTCCATCTAGCACGTAGTTGCTCATATTGAAACCAAGTATAATTTTTCCTTCCTCTCTTAATACTTGCAGAGATTTTAACTGCAAATTACCTCTTTCAGTATACAAAAGATCTTTATATGTAATCATTTCCTGATTCTGTTCTATGTTTATATTTTCTACTGTATGTCTAGGACTTGCCCATATAGGAACCTTATAATTTAGTTTATAAGAGTATTTTTCCAAACACAGAAGGGCATTTCTTAGCACATGATTTTTAAAGGCCTTATCCACTTTTTGTCATAAATTAAATATGCATGCCATCCATATAACAAATCATAACCTTCTATATTCAAAATTCTGTCCTCTGTTAAATTAAACCAATCACTTATTGCAGAGAGAGCAGCTGCTTCATAATATAATTTAAAATTAGGCATTTTAAACCTCCCTTTCCGAGAATCTTGAATTATTTTCATTTTAACCCTAGCTTTTTACCTTCCCATATAAATTTGTTAATTCCTTCTGCCATTCCTCAAGATTCTTATCTTTCTTAATTATTGGTATCATCTGAAAGAGGAATAAAAATCTAGGTAAAACATTCATTTTAATAGCAGCAATTCTCCCAGCAAAGATAATTGCAATTTTTCCAAACAATCAACTCCTTCTGAACTTTTGCCATAAAACCTCATAGTTATTCTTATACAATTTCACATTTGATGATGTAATATAAACCCTAAGTACTTAACCTTCTTTACAATTTCAAATCCTGTTATTTCCTCTAGTTTTTCTTTCTGTTGTCTGGCCATATTTTTATTATCACTTTTGTCTTTTCTGATTTACCTTAAACCCTGAAACATTCCCATATTGATCAATTATTTCCAACAAAGATTTACTAGAATTTATAGGGTTTGTTAAAGTAATCACCAAATCATCTGCAAAAGCTCTTAACTTATATTCATATTGTCTAACTCTAATTCCTCTATCTCCTTTACTTCTCGTATTTTATCCAATAATGGTTCTAGAGTTAAAATAAACAATAATAGTGATAAAGGACATCCCTGTCTTGTTCCTTTCGCAATCTTAAAAGGTTCTGTTAAGCTACCATTGATTATAATCTGTGCTGTTTGCTCTCCATAAATTGCCCTAATTATTCTTAAAAAACCATCTCCAAATTGCATCTTTTCTATTAATTTAAATAAAAAATCCCAATGCAATCGATCAAAAGCATTCTCTGCATCGAGAAAATAAGTGCTGCTGGAATAAAATTTTTCTTTTCTAAGTACTCCAGTAAATTAACAATCTGCCTAACATTATTCCTCATCTGTCTCCCTTTTATAAATCCAGATTGATCATTATGAATTCTTCGCTGCAGAATCAACATTAATCTATTAGCTATTATTTTAACAAAATCTTATAATCATTATTTAAAAGTGAGATTGGCCTATAATTCCCAGGTTTAGAACAATCCTGTTCCTCTTTGGTATCAATGAAATAAAAGAGGTTCTCCATGAGGGGAATTCTCCTAGTTGTATCTGATTAAATAATTCCTTAAGTGGACCTAACATCTCATCCTGTAAATTCCTATAATAACTAACTGTGAGCCCATCCGTACCAGGAGTTTTCCCATTTTAATTGTTTAATTACCAAAATAATTTCTTCCGAGGTTATAGGCCGATTCAGTTCATCCGTTTGTTCTAAAGTTAAATTTTTAACCTTATATTCCTTCAAATAATTATCAATATCCCTATTCAATATATTATCTTTAAGATATAAATTTGTATAATATTCTAAAAAGCTTTTTAATTTTATCCTGTTGATATCTCTCTTTACCTTTGTATTCTATTTTTCTATAGTACGTTGTTTTGTCTTTTCCTTAAAGTGTATGCTAACCACCTACCAGGTCTATTTGCATTACAAAAGTATTATGTTTGGCATATTGTATATTTGTTGCCACCTGATCAGCCATTATCATATTAAATTGATTCTGTAGTAACTTTATTGCATCTTTAAGTT
This sequence comes from Ahaetulla prasina, assembly GCF_028640845.1. Classification (NCBI taxonomy): domain Eukaryota; kingdom Metazoa; phylum Chordata; class Lepidosauria; order Squamata; family Colubridae; genus Ahaetulla; species Ahaetulla prasina. Next base: position 115,276,536 of record NC_080539.1, on the reverse strand, counting down.
TTTGATCATGTGGATTATGTATTAATAATTGTTGTTTCTTATAAATTTCCTCTTCTAAATACCTACGCTGTCTTTGTTGCTTATTTCTCTGTCTATTATTAAGATAAATTAATACACCTCTCATAAAAGCTTTACTGAGTCCCAAACCATTTCTATCGATGTTTCATTATTCAAATTATAATCAAAAAATTCTTTCATCTGCTTTTTACATTGATTTACATTATCCTGATATCTAAACAAATTTTCATTTAATCTCCAAGTTCTTCTACCCTCTTTTCCATATTGCAATTCCATCCAAACAGGACTATGATCAGACAAACATCTTGGAAATATCTTAGTTTTCTTCACCCTAAAAAGCAAATCATTAGAAATTAAAATAAAATCAATACGTGAGAAGGATTGATGCCTATCAGAGAAAAAGTATAGTCTCTTTCCTCCAAATTCGCAGTCTCCATACATCTCTTAACTCAAAATCTTCTATCATATCAAAAAAGGATTTAGGCAGCTTTGCATGTGCAGGTATCTTCTTGGAAGAAATTCTCTTGTCCTTTCGTGTATCTATTACTCCATTCCAATCTCCCAATATAATGCACGATTTATAATCCCATAGAATCAACTTATCATATAACATTCTATAAAATTTTTCTTGTTGCTGATTGGGTGCATATATACCAAGCAAGAGAGTCCTTTTTGTTTCTATTGTAAGTTCAATAGCAATATATCTTCCGTGAATATCTGCCTCTATTAACTTGGCTGGTATATCTTTTCTCAAATAAACCACTATGCCATGTTTTTTCTCCAAAGCTGAAGCAACAAAATGTTTACCTAACTTTGAGTTTATTAGGTACTTTTGATCTGATAATTTAATATGCATTTCTTGTAAGCAAATAACATCATTTTTAAATTGTTTCAAATAATGAAATATTTTTCTTCTCTTCTGAGCTGAGTTCAAACCATTGACATTCCAAGTCAAGATTTTATTTGCCATTACTGGGCTGCTGAAGCTTTTGAGCAATCAACTGAAGATCGTCCTCCCGTATCTTCGGCCGTGCTCCTCCCACCGCTTCTGTAGCAGAATCCTGAACTTTACTTTGAGTTTGTTGCTCCTTTTCTTTACGCTTAAGGGCTCCCCTCGTCAGTCTTTGTTCTTGTGGTTGTTCCTCAGATGGTAACATCACTGGAATCACCTCAGCTTCCACACCCATTTGAGTCTCTTGAATTCTTTTTTCTATTATTTCTATTTCAAATTTCAGCACTGTAGAAAGAAAATCTTTGGCCTTAAGCACTGTGTCAATACGATATCTCCTTCCTTGATAATACACTGTCAAACCAACTGGAACCTCCCATCTAAATTGAATCTGGTATTTCTTAAGTTCTTGTGTAAAAAATGTAAAGTCCTTTCTATCCCTTAACATCTTGGGAGGAATCTCTTTCAAAACCTTCAACTCCTGTTCTCCTATTTTCAAGTTTTTCTGAAAAGCAACTTGCAAAATTTGATTCCTCACTGTTCTTTTCAAAAAATAAACCACAATGTCTCTAGGAAGTTTCTTTTGCCTAGCAATCCAAGAATCAACTCTATAAAATTTTGTCAATTTGATAAGCAACCTCTTGTGGATCAAGTTCAATAAATTCAGCCAGAGCTTCTGATAAAATTTTTTAAATCTTCCCTTTCTCCTCATTCAAACCCCTAATTCTCAGAGCTCCTTCCATCATTCTATACTGCATCACCACCACTTGATCTTCATTTTATCCAATTTGATTTGCATTCCCCCATTCTATTTTCTATTTGTTGATTTGACTGAACAATTTCTTGCACCTCCTCCTCCACCACCTCCAGTCTTTTGCCAAACCTTGAAAAGCCATCAAGATATCTTCTCTTATTTTTTATTATTCTCTTATTTCTTCTCTTATTTTCTCATTATTATCCATAATCTCCTTAAACCTTTCTTCAGACACTTTCCTTGCTCTTTAATCAGATCTTCTAAAGCTGGTTCAGAACCCTTCTGCCCCAGTCTTAGGTGGTTTAGTAGCCATTTCAGTTTTAAAATTCACAAAATATAAGTCTAGAAACTTCTTTTCCCTTTAAGTATAGGAGAGCTCACTTCACTTCATTAAAATCCACACATAACATTTCTTATCTTCTTAGTTACACAGGCTGTTTGAAATTCCATTCGTCACTTTCACTCCCTTTCAGGCGCCATCTTTAAGAGTCAATTAAAACAAACAAAAAAGTTTCTTTTTAAAAGGTAGAAGTCAGGAGATCAAAAATACTTGCAATCCAGTAATTGTTCGCTCGCACTCATTCCGTCTGCTTAAAGAGTTCCATAAAGATAAGACAATTAGCAGAGATGGACACTTTCTTCTTTTCCTGCTTTTGCAGGCACGCACTGAAGTCGGAGCATGGCAGGAATATTTATGGGACCGTCGACCCTTCAGGGCTCTGCTTAATTAAAAACAAAGCCCCTGGGGAGGTCTACCAACACTTCCCTGCAGCTCTTATCTTTTCCCTTTCATCCAGGGAAAGAGATTAAAGCCGGCTTTTCCTGGCTTTTACGATGTTCAGTACGGAGCCCCGTAATTAGGAGCTCAGCGATGAGGTGGCGCCACCGGAAGTCATCTGTCGATCAAATTCTTTTTTTTTTAAATCAATTTTATTGCTTTTTTTATCCCCCCCCCCCACACACATAGTTTATGAACAGAGTATTGGCCATTTCATATCTTATACAACTTAACATATCCAAATACATTTTACTTAGTTACAATTTCTGCCAAGATATTCTTTTTCCATATTTTAATCATGTTTTAATATTTCCATGCTCATTTATATAAACCACATCTTCTTTCACCCTCAAGTTCTAATTTCTCCATTTTTACTAATATATATTCTCTTTCATTATTTTTTTAGCTATTTCAATTTTTATTCTGATATATTCAAACATGTTCAGGGTTGTCTTTCTTCCATTTCATCTTTTCCGTTTTACAGCAATCTTTCTTCTCTTTCTCATTCCTTTCCCTCCCTTCTTTCATCCTTCCTACTTTCTTTTCTCCTCTCCTACTCCTCTCTACTTCCCCTGCCTTTCTCCCCCTCTTCCATTTTAAGTTTATTATTTTAACTTATATATAGTTCAAATTCAAGTCCAAATAGTGTCTCTCTTTTTTTTCTATTTCCAAATAATGCCCAGTTCAGATGTTTCTTTAAGCTGTTCCAATTTAAATCTTTGATCTTTCCACTCCTTTTTTGAAGTTGTACTGCAGCTGTTTAAACAAACACTCCTCCAGTCGTTTCCCACAGTAGTCTAAGCAATGCGATACTTTCTTTCCTCCAGCCAATGTCTCTCTCCAGTTCACAAATCCCCGGCAACAAAATGTCACTTATTAGGCCACAAAAATAATTACTTCCTCTTCCTCAATTAAGTCCTTTTGTTAGTAAAAGATGCTTTTCCTCAATTTTCTTCTCCTTTTATTATTTTTAATTTCTTCCAGATCCAATTTTAAATCCAGATGGAAAGTTATTCCTTTTAGAGCTTTAATCTTAAAATTCCTCTTTGCTTTTTGTTTTCCTTCACTTTAAATTTCTGTGTGTCAATTTCAAGTTAGAACTTCTTTTAAGCTTTAAAAGATTTTCTTCTTACCTATGAGTTGGCCAATCACTCACCCGGTAACAATACTCTGTTCAATCGCTGCTCCAGCTCAAGTCTTTTGTGTGGCCACCCCAGCTTTTGACAGCTCCTAATGGCTGTCTTTCCTCACTGCTGGGTCAAAGGCTAATGTCGGCACTCCAGGGAACTTGCAACTTCCCTGCTCGCACCAGCCAGTGCCTCCCTTCTTCACTGCCTCTACAGGACAGCTATGGTCCCTTAAGGACCTCCAAATCAGCTGAGATATTGGCATTTTTCCCGGAGCACTGGGATTCACACTGTCCCACCGCGACCCTGATTAAATCCTTAAGTATGTTCATCAGAAGCTACCAAACTGGAGAAAGTTGTTCTAATCCATTGTGAATTGCAAAGACAATAGTTTTAGGAGATTGGTAAACCATGAAAAACAGCAATATCAACAACAAATTTTCAAGGCACCAGAAAAAAGTCAGAAAAATAAGGCAAATTTTGAAATTATCTGTATAATTTATTACATAGGATCTTTCAAAGAGACTGAACTGAGTGCAGTCTTCGTGTACCATGAATTTGAGAGAAATAATGGAAATTAATTGATTTGCAGAAATTTAATTAGGGGTTAGGTTAATAGAATAATAATTAATTAATTTGTGTTGATCTGCTGAAAACCAGCTTTTGCTGTTTGAGATGGTAATGTTGTATTGCAGTGGTACATTTGAATCAGCTTAGAAGATGGTGTTTTATATGCAAGCGTCACAATTATCTTGACCAGGATTTTTGTTTGCAAAGGTAGTTGAATAAGCATGAGCATCAGAACAATGCTGCCTTACTAGTTATTTCCAGCTTCTGGCCATTTTTTTAAAAAAATAGGGACCTATATCTACATTTGTTATGTCCAATTGTATCAATCTCTGGAGGTTTTCTACCTCAGAATAGCTATGTATAGGTTTATTCTATGTATTTATTAATCCTTTGATATACATACATACATACATACATTTATTTATTTTATTAAATTTTTATACCGCCCTTCTCCCGAAGGACTCAGGGCGGTGTACAGCCAGAGTAAAATACAAAATATATACAATTAAAACAGATTTAAAATATAAAATTACTAAATGGCTCAGAATTAAAATGAATTTAAAATTTAAAATACTAATAAAACCCAATTTAAAATCAATCCATTTATGCCAGTCACGATGGAAGGTCCGAAGATCAGGCACTTGACGTAGACCAGGGGGGAGTTCATTCCAGAGCGTCAATGCTCCCACAGAGAAGGCCCTACTCCTGGGGGCCGCCAGCCGACATTGTTTGGCGGACGGCACACTGAGGAGACCCTCTCTATGAGAGCGTACGGGTCGGTGGGAGGCATAGGGTAGCAGCAGGCGGTCTCGTAAGTACCCGGGTCCTAAGCCATGGAGCGCTTTAAAGGTGATGACCAAAATCTTGAAGCGCACCCAAAAGACCACAGGAAGCCAGTGCAGACTGCAGAGCAGTGGTGTTACGTGGGAGCCACGTGCGGCTCCCATTACTACTCGCACAGCTGCATTCTGGACTAACTGCAGCCTCCGGGTGCACTTCAAGGGCAGCCCCATGTAGAGAGCATTGCAGTAATACATACATACATATATATCTATATCTATATATATGTAGGTCTTTGGTTGTTCGGGTTTTCTCCCGTGTAAAATTGGAAATGTCTTGGCAACGTTTCGACGAAGTCTCATTCGTCATCTTCAGGCTTCAGCTTCGTGCTTCTGGGAGCAATGTGTGATCGCAGCTGTGATCACACATTGCTCCCAGAAGCACGAAGCTGAAGCCTGAAGATGACGAATGAGACTTCATCGAAATGTCGCCAAGACACTTCCAATTTTATATGGGAGAAAACCCGAACAACCAAAGACTTACATACAAACACCCGTGGAAAACCTCAGAAAGCATATATATATATATATATATATATATATATATATATATATATATATATATATATATGTATGTATGTATGTATGTATGTATGTATGTATGTTTGTATGTATGTATGTATGTATGTATTTGATATACATATACACATATACATATATATAATAGTAATTTATCCTTTGAGATATGTGTGGATATATACCATATTTTTTTGGAGTATAAGACACACCAGAGTATAAGACACATCTTAGTTTTTGCAGAGGAAAATAAGAAAAAAGCTGATTGGCGGGTGGATCGGCCTCCTGGAATACCCCCAATCAGCTGTTCCTAGAGGTGAATTTTAGCAACAGGTTTGTTGGTTGTGAGCTCTGGGCCTTGCTTTTTTTTCAGCCTCTGAAACAGAGGTTCTTTTTTCTGCCTCTGAAACTTCTGAAACTCTGTTTCAGAAAGAACTTTTTGTTCTGCCTCTGAAAGCCTCTAAACAGAGCTTCAGAAAAAAAGCCTCTGAAGCTTTTTTTCTGAAGCACTGTTTTGGAGGCTTTTTTTCTGAAGCTTCTTTCAGAGGCTTTTTTCAGCCTCTGAAATCTCCGTTTGAGAGTCTGAGAAGTGGCTACATTCGGAGTATAAGATGCACCCGGATTTTCACCCTCTTTTTTTGGGGAAAAAGGAGTCTTATACTCTGAAAAATACAGTATATACTAATATTTATTACTGTAATGCAGTTGTTGTCTATCTAGTCATACTTTGGTTGGGATGGTCTCATGCTATGTAGATAGTACTGGGTATTTTATTATTTAATTTGTATCCTACCTTTATTGTTTTTACAAATAAGTCAAGGTGTTGAATATATCCAACACACTTTCGTTCTCCTATTTTCTCCACAACCACCACCATGTGAGCTGAGTTAGGCTAAGAGAGAGTAACTGGCCCAAAGTTACCTAACTGGCTTTCTTGGCTAAAGCAGACTTGAACTCAGGGTCTCCTGCTTTCTAGCCTGATGCCACTAGAACAAACTCTCCTCACATTTAGGAATATGTAGTAGCTGTTCAGCTTAGAACAAGAGTGGGCCATCTTTTAAACCCCAAGAGCAGTTCTGATAGTTAAGTTAAATTTACTTTACTTTATTGTCATTGCACCTCATACAACGAAATTAAATGCCATCTTCAGTGTACATTATAACTATAAAAATAAAACACAAACATCCCACATCCTTCATATTCTATACAATTGAATTGAAAACCTGATATTGCATTTGTATTGCACTATACAATATAATTCAATACAGTTACTGGTGCCCTGGGATAGAAGCTGTTTTACAGCCTATTTGTCCTTGTTTTTATTATCCTGTACTGTCTGCCAGATGGTAAAAGTTCAAAAAAAAGGTTCCCAGGATGAAATGGATCTAAGAATGTTTTGAACTTTCTTAAGGCAGCGGGAGGTATAAAGCTCTTCCAAAGAGGGGAGAGGGTGATCCTCTGTGCAATGATGTTAACCCTTTGCAATTGATAAACCATACCCAGATGCAATAAGTTTTAAATACTCTCTATGTGCAGCGGTAGAAGGTCACCAGCAGTTTTTCATTCAGTTGTTGTTTCCTGAGAAGTCTCAGTAGTATAATCGCTGTTGGGCCCTTTTGACCAGTGCTGCAATGTGAGTGCCCCAGGCCAGGTCCTCTTTTATGATAACACCCAAAAACTTAACACTGGCCACTTGCTCTACTCGGTCTCCATTGATAAGCAAGGGCTGGGTGTCTGATATATTCCTTCTATAGTCCACTATAATCTCCTTGGTCTTATTGGTGTTAAGGACCAAGTTATTGTCTCCACACCACAAAAACAACATCTGAATAGACAGACTCATCCCCCCACCTCTGTAGATGAGTCCCACCTCTGTTGTATTATCTGCAAATTTAGTAACAGTATTACTAGCGTGAGTTGGAATGCAGTCATGCACATAAAGGGTATAGAGTAAGGGACTCAACACACAACCCTGTGGTGTACCGGTATTAAGAATAAGGGCCGAGGGGGTATGATTACCTAATCTGATCCTCTGAGAGCAGCCAGACAGGAAATCCATAATCCAAAGGCAGATTGAATAAGAAAGTCCAAGATCCATAAGTTTAGAGACTAGTCTATGTGGAAGTATAGCACTAAAATCTACAAAAAAGCATCCTCACATAGCCAGCCAGCCCCCACCCTCACCCCGCTGTTCTAAATGAGTCAGAGCAGTGTGAAGAGTGATGGCTATAGCATCCTCTGTAGATCTATTGGATATATGCACAAAACCGCACAGTGATTCATCACACAATTAATAGTAAAGAGATTTTATCCTCCTAATTCCAATTGTCTTGTTTCAGATAGGTAATTTCTGATTTCTAAATATCTGCCAGGGTGTGTGTGTGTGTGTATGTGTATGTGTGTGTATGTGAATGAAAAAGGACATTGATCTTCTCATTCCTAAAGCCCCTCCTCCCCCCTCTGAATTATTGGTTCTCTGCTGTCCTTCTGCTCAGTTGCAAGCTGAGATAATGAGATAGCAATGGGTCTAAAAGAGTAACCAATGGCACAACCCAATGAGTACAAGTGCCACTCAACTCACATGGAATGGAGTGAATTCTGAGATTCTGTGTTGTGGCCCACAAGATAATCCCAGGCTCTACCTTTTGTCTTCTGATTCATCAGCTTTCTGCTCTCAGGCTCAAAGAACGAAGAACGACACAAGGAGTTGTTTCTGAATAGTTTCTTTATTGTTGCTCACTTATAGACAGAAATCTGCCGGACTAAAGCACTTATTTGCATTACTTCTAGCTGTGAAAGCTGGCTGGGTGACTTTGGGCCAGTCACTCTCTCTCTCAGCCTTTGCTACATACAGATTTTGGGGGCAAGGGGTATGGATTTGCAATGTTCTTATTTATTAGCCACCAAGTATGATATCACTCAGGAACACATGAGAATATTTTACAGCCACTTTGCACAAGTGCAGGACCATTGTAAGAGGCAAAAGGAAATGAGTTTCAAGACCCCATTATCCATTCCTTATTCATCATCATCACACAAAAATCATGCTGAATGACACAAAAGGCTGAGTGGTTTCTTTTAAAGTGTTATGTAAAATATTACAACTTGTATTTACCAGCAACCAAGCGAGCATAACATCACCCCCAAATGCTATTGAATGAGAGGAAGTATGGCTGTTTGCTGTATCTGTGATCCATTAACCTCTTTAGTTCATTGCTGGCAAGCAACAATAGCAGATAATCAAATTGCTATATTTTAAAGACAAGGCATTTTCTTTTCATGCTCATATCCACTCTCCCATATTATGGTTTAACAATGAAAGCATTGCTGATGGAATACATTGTATCAGGGGGGAAAAAATTAAAAGAGCAGAGGTAGATGAAATATGCTTGGAGCAGACAATTTCATTCCACATTGAGAGATTCAGGGGAAGGATGAAAGAAGTCATAAATAATTCTATGGTGTACGTATATTTAGAATGTCCATAAAAGTATCCCATATGCTTACCATTGCATTAACTATGTCATCAGGAACTCACTTTAGAAAAAAGGCTTTAACTATTTGATTAACAAGGTTGCAGATCCTTCATACAAAAAATGTGCCACCAGTCTCTTCCATGTTATTGCCTTCCCAAGGCAATAGGCCACACTTTGTGCATAAATGACTTTACAGTAATTAAGACTTTTGTTTACACATTTCAGGTTTTTGTAAAAAATACATTTTAACCAATTGTCTTTTTTTTTTCTTGCAGTTTCCTGCAAGCAGGGTCTGCTTTTTTCAGATCACCCAAGTATTAATCCATTGGTTGCAACAGGAATTGACCAATTGGCCTAACATCATGGGGTGGGAAAGAGAGAGAGAGAGAGAGAGAGAGAGAGAGAGAGAGAGAGAGCCAAAGTCACCCAACTGTCTTTCATGCCTATGGTAGAACTAGAACTCACAGTCTTCTGGTTTCTAGGCCCAGCACTTTAATCATTACACCAAATTGGTTCTCATAAAGAATATGCTGAACTAAATTGTAAAAGTCAAGTTCTGTCTTTCAAGTGAAATAAACATATCTTATCTGGCTTTCAGAGTTTCAGATTGCTGCCAGATAACATCAAAGAATCAGTGTTTTCTAGATCTCTTTCATACTGCTGCAGCCTACATATAATGTAAATGTTGTACCTTGATGAACGTATCTTTTCTTTTATGTACACTGAGAGCATCTGCACCAAGACAAATTCCTTGTGTGTCCAATCACACTTGGCCAATAAAAATTCCATTCCATTCCATTCCATTCTATTCTATTCTATTCTATTCTATTCTATTCTATTCTATTCTATTCTATTCTATTCAAGGCTCTGTTATTTTAAAGAGATTTTAAAAATTCTTAATATTTGAAGATTTTTGGCTTCTCAGATAGAGGCCATGTTTGCACAGCAACACTGAAACACAAATTTATTTTAACCTAGTATGTTGTGTAAACCCTACTATGTAGTCATTTTACATTTCAGCATGTTATTTTGGGTGTACTTTGAATAAATGTATCATATAACAACTTGGATGTCTGTATCAATTTAGCTTAAAGGATAAGCTAAGGTAACTATTTCCTCCAATACTCTAGAAGTTGCCCAACCTTTTGTCCTGCCCCCCCCCTTTTTTTTTTTTTTGCTGGTAAAATTCAAGCCTTTCCTAAAATTGGGTCTCCAAAAATTATTGAATTACATTCCATTATTACCAGGCAACATGATCAATGGTTAGAGGTAAAAGAAATTATACACGCTTCAAATTGACTTGATTTGAAATATACTTGATTTGATCTGATTTGATACTTCAAATATACTTGATTTGAAAGCTTCAATCAATCAGAATAGAGCTGGAAGGGACCTTGGAGGTCTTCTAGTCCAACCCCCTGCTCAGGCAGGAGACTATACCATTTCAGACAGGTGGCTATCCAGTCTTTTCTTAAAAACCTCCTGTGATGAAGCCCCCACAACTTCTGAAGGCAAACTGTTCCACTGGTTAATTGTCCTCATTGTTAGGAAGTTTCTCCTTAATTCCAGGTTGCTTCTATCCTTGATTAGTTTCCATCCATTGTTTTTTGTCTTGCCTTCCGGTGCTTTGGAAAATAAGTTGACCACCTCTTATTTGTGGCTATTAATTTCCCATTTAGCCTGGCAACATCTCTTGATGGAAAGGAACACCTTCATTTTAGACGGTCTTATTTTTTTAGTGCCTTGGACTGGAAGTTTTATGTTAACAGACAGAATGAGCAAGACCAATTTGGATCAAGAAAAAAAAAGGTCACATTAAAATAAAGCAGCATGGAAATTAATATGCAGTTTAGCAAAGGAGGGTGAAATTTACATATGGAAGTATCTGCATGGTACCACTGATTTAGAAGTTAAAGAGAAGGAGTGTGCAAGAGTAAATACTTGCTTAACCTCTTCTGCATGGAGATTGGAGATGTGAGATCAACAATGGACTTATATTTGATTGAATCATGGAGCATGATTACTAGCTACATAAAGCTATCATCAATAAAGTAGGGTGCTTTATTGAACCAAAACTGTCTTAATGTCAAGGAAGGCAATATAAAGGATCCCTTAGCAAAGGCTAGAATATTTTTCAGCCAGATGTTGAAAAGATGCTTTGATCAAAAATTCAAAAGCCTGACTTAAAGCTATTTTGTTCCACAACTAGAATCATTTATTGAACCATCTACAGTAATCTATCATCTTTAAATAAATATGCCTGACATATAACTTGCATATTACACTTGGGGGGGGGGAAACAGATGGGCTGGATGAGATCTGTCTATTGTATCCCCTTAAGATTGGGATACTTATAGAGTGTTTCCAATCATCTGGATTGATTTATCTGTGCAGCTGAATAGTGAGGCCAATACAAGGAACTACCATGCTGAGTATGATGTTAAAAGGTTTTTATGATTTAATCAACACCAGCAGCTTTCCCATTTTATAATTAGGAGATGTGCTTAGAAACCTCAAAAATAGATAGATACCCAGGAAGAGGATCCTTTGAGAGCTGCCTGGAAACCTAATCTTTAGGTGATAACCCAGCCACAGAGGTGATCAAACTCCTTGGACCAAACACTGTCTGGGGGCATTGTCATTAAGTAAGTGCCAAAAACCAGCAGAATTGCTCTCTTGGGCTGCTTGCAGCAATCTTTCACAGTCAATTTCTCCTTTCTTAGGAGCATTTTCTATTCTGCTTCCAAAGCAAAAGATGTTATAGAAGCTATGACTACTGTAACATTTGGGTATTTTGAGTGCATCCAATAGATTAGGTTTAGCTGAAATGTATTCTTTATCAAAACACATTTTTGAAAGGTGTTTTTTTTAGATGAAATCCTTTGTTCAAAAGTGGAGTTATATTTAGAATGATCTGTCATATATTACAACAAGAGGCAATAAACATGTAGTGCTTCACAAGCACCCCTTGCTAGTTTAATGGATTGTTAAGATACTAGTATTTTAGGTGAAAATCAAAGTTCTAAGACTGCCATGATAATCATCGTGAATCACTTAATTTTGAAGATGGAAGCCTGTGTTTCCCCAACCAGATCATTTTGAAACTGGGCACACAGATGAATGCTAGAATAGAATTACTCTGAATAGTAGTAAATAGTCACTATTTTTTTTCCAAGATGGCACCAACGAAGGCTGCCTCGATGAAATGCTCTCTAATGGTTTCTTTATTTCTAATTATTCTCTGCAACTCACCCCCTATGATCATCATTAAGTGTTGTACCTTGATGAACATATCTTTTCTTTTATGTACACTGAGAGCATATGCACCAAGACAAATTCCTTGTGTGTCCATTCACGCTTGGCCAATAAAAATTCTATTCTATTCTATTCTATTCTATTCCATTCCATTCCATTCCATTCCATTCCATTCCATTCCATTCCATTCTATTCTATTCTATTCTATTCTATTCTATTCTATTATCAGAGGAAAATCAAGAGTAAAGTCAATATTATCAGCAGCTATTTTATTAGATGTTACACAGCTTTGACTGTATAGACCGCAATGATTTGTGTATAGCTGCTAAAAACATGAATGTACCCGGCCATAGCATTTGTCTCATAAAAAATTTGTACAATCTAAGAATTTGTGAGATTTGTAAGAATTTTAAGAGCCGAGGTGGTGCAGTGGTTAGAATGCAGTATGAAGGTTACTTCTGCTGACTGCCAGCTGCCATTAGTTCAGCAGTTCAATTCTCACCAGCTCATGGTTAACTCAGCCTTCCATCCTTCCAAGGTTGGTAAAATGAGGACCCAGATTGTTAAGGGAAATATGCTGACTCTGTAAACCGATTAGAGAGGGCTGTAAAGCACTGTGAAGCGATATAAAAGTCTAAATGCTATTGTATGAAGCAATAGTTAGAACAGAATAAGGAGGAACTAATTGGATCAGAATAGTGAAAGGTGTATACCTAAAATATATACTCAGACAACTGCAAAAGAAGTCAACAGTGTCAAAGTGATGGGCATGCTGAGCAATCAAAATCTCACCCCTTTTTAAGGTGCATCCATGCATCATATAAATTGCAAACATATGTAAAAAAAAAGGCTATGGCTTTATTCAATTGCAGTTGAATTGTTAATCTCCCCTTGTGCATCCCTATATTGCCACCTTATTAATATAATGTGTATGCAAAATGCTGAATTAGAAAAAAAAGAATTTGGAATTAAAAAATTGCCGCAAATAACATCACTAAGCTTAGAAATGCTGAAGAATGGTATACTTCCCAGCATCAAGAAATTCACAAGAATAGTGCCTGTAGTCATAAAATAAAGATATATCCACTACTTGGAGAAAAACTATGTACTGTAAACATGTATAAAACATTAAAATGTAGAGACATCCTACTGACAACAAACGTGCACGGGTCAAGGCCATGGTTTTCATAAGGTCATTGTAACTTCTGGCTATGAAATTGGACCACTGGAAAGACTGAACAAAGAAGAATAGATGCCTTGGAATGATGCTGGATATGATTGTTGAGAATATCTTGGACTGCAAGAAGAACAATTTTATATGAAGTAAAACTAGTCTGCTCACTTGAAACATTAACGATGAAGCGAAAGCATAAATATTCTGGAAGCATAATACAAAGGTGAGAGTAATGAGGAAGACCCTGATGCTGGGCAAAAATAAAGGGGAATCAAAAAGAGATTAATATGGCTAGAAATTTTCACTAGTGACATAAAAATAAGCCTACAAAAATCAAAGAAACTATTACTGACAATCCTGGCATACTGATGCCCAGTGAGTCATGAAAAGCTGGAAATGACAGAGTGACTGAAAACAACAAAATGTATGATTAAAAATCCCCCTGTCTGAGAGAGAGAGAGAGAGAACTATTTTTATTGGCTTGACTGGTTTGGCTTATAAAGGTTCATTCACTCCTGAACTGAGCTTATAATGGCCTCTATGGTTGCCATTAACTCTGATCAGAAATATTTCCATCTTGCAGATGAAGTATCATGTAGTCTTATAGGATGCTTAATAGGTAAGGTATCTTTGGATCCAACAAAATTTTAAGTATTGTCAACCAATAGAGAGAAAAAGCAAGTGTCACTAGGAGCTCATAGGTGAAAAGGATTATCTTGATTCTCTCTAGTCTGAAGATCTTTACCTTCCTTGTTTTTAACATCTATCTGATGCCGCTTCTAAATATAATTTTCAGTTGGAAGTATCAGTGTTTCATAATGCCTTGATTGTTCTTCCTGGTCCTTGGTTAAGATGAATGTTTACTGTTGATTTTATTGTGAGGCACCCAATGTCTATTAGGAGTCAGGCAGGACCCAAATGGAATTCAATATATTAAATAAAATATTATTATGACACTCCGTTGTAAATATCTTTTTCTTAGAGTTTTGGATTTGCTGGCTCCAGAGACTTGGAGTACATCCAAACTGTAAGTCTAAATGTAGACTTTTGTATGTAGACTAAATTTAGAATAAAATAGAATAAACTAAAGCTAATCTCAGACAAGACAGAGTTGCTACTGATTCTAGTATGGTGGAAATATGACCAGTTCTGATCAAAGATATTTTTTCCCTTAAGAAGCAGATTTACAGCCTGGGAGGTCTTCCTGAATTCAGCACTAATATACCATAACCAAATGATTTTTGTGGTATGAAAACCATCTTTATGTGACTTGGTTTGGTAGCAAGCCTGGACTGCTGCAGAGTTCTCTTCCTGGAGTGACCCTTGAAGAGAGTTTGAAACCTGCCATTAGACATGAATGTAACATTATAAATGGAGAATGTAAGAGCTTTCATTATCCTCCATACTGAAATAGCTTCACTGATTGCAGGTTGGCTCTCAAATCTAAAGTTTATCCCCCCGCTCTCTCAGTCTCTCCACATTTGTATGTGGGACAGAGAGAGATTAGTTCTAAGCTCTTTAGACTTCTTGGAGAAATCATTTTGAAGGACCATCTACTTGCATATACAGTAGAACCTCTGGTCATGAATGCTTCTGACCACGACCAAATCAGATTCCAACCAAAAAATTCACAACTTTTTTTTTTGTGGCCAATTTCCCCTTCTGCACCATTTTGTTTTTGTAAGCACCGAATTTGCAAAATTAGGTTCGGGTCACCAACAAATCGATTTGTGACCAAAGTTATGGAATGAATTATGGTTGTGACCAGAGGTTCTACTGTAATCTGTCCTACACTCTTAGATTATCAGCACATTCTGAGTGTTCCATCATGGATATATTTGATGTCAACAGTCATTCAGCTTTCTCTGTGGCAGGTTTACGTATTATGGAATAAATTGCTACTAGAATAAAAGCAAACTCCCGCCTTTTCATTAAAGATTTGGAAGAGTTTCAAAATATACAGCTTTTTGCATGCTACTGTTTGAGTTATACGTCATAATTTTTGTATTCTTGTATGGATGTTTTCACTGAATCTTCAAAGAGCAGCCTGAGTTTCTAAGGGAATGGGTGATAGATAAATATTTGAAATCAACAACAGTATATAAATCACCTTTTGAACATAAGGAAAGCTATAATTTATAAAACAAGTAAACAGTAGTTAGCCAATAGTTTCCCCACCCCATAAATGCTGACCAGATGGCTGAGATATGTTTACAGGTGGAATATGAAGGCAATATTGAACTCTAATTGCCAAGCAATTTAGTATTTAGAGCATATTGCCCTTGATGGTCCTAAATTTCTCAATCACCTTTTAAAATTTAATAATTTTTGCTCATATGTGTCAGGCCTTTGGGTTCTATTTTAAAATGGAAGCATTACTTGGAACGCTGTCAGTATTTTTCATACATAATGCTAGATTTTCAGATTCAATAAACCAACATTATTATATATTATATCCTTGGAAATAATTCTTTGTCAAATGTAAGGTTATAATATACAATTTAGTCAGATTTCATATAGAAATGACTTTGTATGCATGATTCAAACATTTTGAACCCTCAATTTATAATTCTTTAATTATATGTAAACTTTACTAGCTTAAATAATGATAGGTAAAGTTTATAATTACTTTGAGGTTTTTTTGATAAATTACTCAGTTTCATATAAATGTTCTAATGACCTTCTAGTTGAACTTTTTTATATTTTATCTTCTGAACTATTATTAAATTTTAAGGTTTCTCTGAAATGTAGCAACACAAAAAAAATCTTAACGTTTTTATATGGGTAAAAATCAATTCAAATCTTAGGCTTTCAATAAAAAACAAAATGGGTAGATTTGTTTTATATATATATATATATATAGCCTTTTAATCTTTTGTCTTTCTACTCTTTTTAAAAAAGTTCCAATGTTTTACAAGCTATAATATCCAAAAGTTTGGAAAAATTTTGAATATAAAAGGGAAATAAAGTTTTTTCAATAAATGCTGCAGTTTGATGTTAGTTTATTTATTGATCACAAACTTAAAATTTAGTTAGCATTTAATATGTCCCTATCGACAAACATGTATGAATTTGTATGTCTATAACTAAAGGCAGGTGATTTTTTTTTTCAGAGCATGGATCATGATAGGTTTATGCAAGAATACAATAGTTTAGTTAGACATAGGAAAATAATTCCAACCAGCATTAACCCTGAAATACTGGAATTTATTTTAGCATAAGTGCATCTATTGCAAAAAATTGATGAAGCCCCTTTAGTACACATGGACCAATATAATACTTTTAAAAGCTTTAAAGTCAAAGAAAAGCCAGAAACAGGGAATATTTACTAAATGAGTGAAAGTGAAGGGTAAAAATTCAGTGAGAGATATATTAGGATAGATATATAAGATATAGAAGCTTCATATATACTGGTGAAATATGGTAGATAATCTAAAAGAGAAAAACATGATATTATTAATTGGAAGCTTGCAATAAATTTGCTGGTTTCTAAGATGTCACAAAACTTTGCCATATCAGCAGATCACACTGGAAAGTATTTATAATTAACTTGTTTAATAGTAAAGAGAGACTAAAGAGAATAAGATGATATTCCTATAAGGCATATATACCTAGGAATAACTCTGATAAAACCTAAAATTTCCAGCTTTTTGGTTATAAATGCAAAAGGCTGGTAATTATCCAATCATCATTATGAACAGTAGGCCAAACCCAAGCACAGACATTATTAGGAATCTCAAAACTTAAAACAGAAACCTATGTGTTCACCAATAAAATACAATATAGGTCCTTGATGGCAAATCTATGACACACGTGCCACAGCTGGCATGCAGAGCCTTCTCTGCAGGCACATTAGCTATTGCCCAGCTCATCTTAACAGCGCATGCATGTGTGCCTCCCGCTAGCCAACTGATTTTTGGTATGTGTGGGGGCGAGGTGCATGTGGGAGACATGCGCAGATTTGCAGGGGGCTAAGTGCATGTGCAGGGGTGGGGGGATCTTGGGGGTGTGGGGTGCCCCCGAAGAGCTCATTTTTGGGCCCAGGAGGCTGCAGAGAGGTGTGCTACACCCAAAATGGTAAATGGGGGGGTAAGGCCCTCCCCATGGCCTGTGTTTGGGCCCAGGAGGCTGCAGGGAGGCCTGCTAGACCAAAAACAGGGAGGGGGGGTCACACATGCATGCAGGGTGAGTGTAGGGGGTCGTGTGCACACCTACAGGGTGGGAGGAGGAGCATGGGGGGTTCGTGTGTGGATGTGGAGGGGGGGCACATTACATTATGGATGCTCACACGTTTTCAGCACACAACAAGAAAAAGGTTACCCAACATTGATATAAGTAGTCCTCGACTTACAACAATTCATTTAGTGATCATTCAAAGTCACAATGGCACTGAAAAAAGTTTTTCATACATTGGGATTGCAGCATCCCAATGGTCCCATGATCAAAATTTGGATGTTTAACAACAAGTTCTCATTTATGACAGTAGCAGTGTCCTGGGATTATGTGATCACCTTCTGAGACCTTCTGACAAGCAAAGTCAATGGGAAAGTCAGATTCACTTAACAACGTTATTAACAACTGCAGGAATTCACTTAAGAATTGTGGCAAGAAAGCTCATAAAATGGAGCAAAAATCACTTAGGTAATGTCTCCCATATAAAACATAAATTTTTATCTCAATGGTGGTCATAGTTGAGGACTACCTGTAATTCTACCACCAAAAGTGTAACTAGATGGTGGCATTTTTTTTAAGATGTTCTATCACAGGGGTGTCAAACTTGATTTCATTGAGGGCCACATCACAGTTGTGTTTGACCTCGGTGGGCTGGAATGGCATGGGTAGGGTGAATATGTCCAGGATGGGTGGTCTGCTCGATGTCCTCATTGAGGCACCATTTTCGGCCCCGACAGCCTCCTGCAGTCCTCTGCCAGTGAAAACAGAGCTTGGGGAGACCACATGTGGCCCACTCGGGGTCCGTTTTTGGCCACAACGCCCTCCTGAGCTCTGTTTTCATTAGCAGAGGCACTGATCCTTTGCTATTTCCAGGGCAGTTCCTCAGGTCAGTTCTAAATACTCCATAGGCCGGATCCGGCCCATGGGCCCTGAGTTTGACACCCCTGTTCTAGAAGCTTTCAAAATGCAGCAATGTGACTCACAGCCAGTAAAATCAAAGTAAAATAGTAACCTCACTAAAAGACCAAAAGGCTAAAGAAGGAATCTGTAAACCAGTGTTTCTCTACCTTAGCAACTTTAAGATGTATGGACTTCCAGGATTCC